>NC_056748.1:525406495-525552276 GCF_019279795.1 Protopterus annectens
AAGGCCATCTGGGCTGCTGTATTCAGTCTCACACCCAGAAAGCACATGTCTTGAGAGGGTACTAGACTGGACTTTATTTCGTTCACAGAATACCCTAGGCATCTTAGCACTGCTATGACATATTCCAGATGCTGTAGAAGGTCTTCCTTTTCTTGAGCCAGAATCAGGCAGTCGTCCAAGTAAGGATAGATTTGAATTCCTTTTAGCCTGAAGTAAGCTATCACTGGAGCCAGAACCTTTGTGAATACTCTGGGCAGTAGATAAGCCAAAGGGCAATGCAGAGAACTGATAATGAGAATTTCCAGCTCAGAACGCAGATACTTCCTGCAACACAGTCTTATAGGCACATGAAGGTAAGCTTCCTTGAGATCTAAAGTTACCATCCAATGATCTTTGCCCAGCAGAGGTAAAAGCTGTTGTAACGTCAACATCTTGAACTTGGGAATGTCAGATAAGTGTTGAGGATAGATAAATCCAAAATTGGTCTCCACGTGTTCCCCTTCTTTGGTACTAGGAACAGGCGAGAATAAAATCCTAGGCCCCTTTCTGGTATAGGGACTGGCTGAATGGCCCCTATTTGGAGTAACAGAGAAATTTGCTTGTGAGCCTCTTCCCTTTGTGGAGGAGGAACGTCTGGCATGCCTTTGAAAGGGGCAATGTGTGGAAATAAAACCTGTAACCGTGGTGAATGATATCCAACACCCATCTGTCTTGAGTGATTAAATCCCAATTTTCTTTGAAAAGAGACAGTCTTCCTCCCAAAGGAGCTACCAGACGAGAATCCACTGGCAGCTGAAAAGGCAGGTCATTGGGTCTGTTTACGAAAGGACTGACCCCTGCCCTCACCAGAAGTCTGAGCAGGTGAACCCCTGTCCTAGGCCTAAAAGAACCTTGAGCTCTGCCCCTACCACGTCTAGACCTACCCCTAGACTGGGAATCAAAAGCAGGATATGTCCATCCCTTAGTAGGCCAATTTCTACTAAACTTTGGTGGCTGCACCTGCAAAAATCTTTAACAGTTTGCATAGACTTAGCTTTGTCCTCCATTTTCTTTAAAACTGCTTCCACAGGCGAACCAAATAACACATCAGACTGTAAAGGAGCATCCAAAATCCTAGTCTTAACATGCTCTGCTAAATTCTGATCCCTCAACCAGGCATGCCTGCGAAGAACAGAACTAGTGGCAGCCACCCTCGAGGAGGCCTGCACAGCATCAAAACCACATTGCAAAGAATGCTTACCCACTTGTTCAGACACATGAACTAAATCCAGCAACTCTTTACACTCTATACCTTCCGCCAAAGCATCCACCTTAGATTTCAATAGTGCAAGGAGATAATTCTGATATTTTAGCATGTGAAACTGACAATTCAACGCTCTCATGGCTAGAGTGGAAGAAGTATACACTTTCTTTCCCCACCTATCCAAAGCCCTTGCCTCTATCAGTGGGAACAGGATTTTTAACCACAGAGGCCTTAACACCTTTAGGCCCCTGAGAAACAGTTTCTGGGTCCGCCCTAGGACTCTTAAACAAATACTTATGAGCTTCGGGCACCCTATAGTACCTATCAGGTTTAACAGGAGCAGGAGGCAAAGAGTCAGGGTTCAGGAAGCCTCTGCAAAACATCTTCCACCACATTCAACACGGAGGTATAGCTAAGGCCTATGTTGGGGTAAAATAAGAATTCCCTAAGCCTTTTCCTGGAATCAGAGTAATCTTGGCCTTCCCATTTAAAGTGTTCCCTCATGGAATGCAGAGTCTCTGAAAATGAGAAATCCTCAGGAGGAGAAGCTGTAGGTGTGGAATCATCCACATCAGAATCAGAATAAGGAGGAAACTCCTGCAAGTCTTCCGCAGAAGACTCCGAAGCCTCTGAATACTGTTCCAAACTCTCAAACTCAGGTTCCACCCTAGGCCTCTTATCAGGAGGGGGCATAGAGCCTCTAATCATAGTAATTAAATCTTCTGCCATTTTAAGCATATGTTTCTTAGGCACAGAACCTGAAGTACTAGGAGAAGCCCCCACTAAAGCTGAACTTGGCCTACCTCTCAAAGAAGTTTTGGAAACAGTAGGAGAAGCTCTAACTATCTTGGGAAGAGAGGAAGAACAGTTACCTGAGAAGCCCCTCAGCCTGGCCTACCTCCTGAGAGGGCACATCCTGTAACAGTAAAGTCTCTGCCTGAGACTCCAAAGAAACTCCTGGCAAAACCTCTGGCTCCACTGAGCCTTCTAAAGAACCGACGTCCGGGACTGCCGGTTCATCAACCCTAGGCTTTGCTGTTTTATCTTTGCGCTTTTGGAAGCGGGCCGGAGCATCCGGCGGCATTTTGTAATTACAACGCTTCCCAAACACTAACCTGGCACAGTCTAACCTTCTCTTAATAGTGCGTTTGTTAAATCTAGCACAAGGCGGCAACCAACAACGTCGTGCTCAGGCCCTAAACAAGGTATACACAGAGTATGGTAATCCCTATGAGGTATCTGCTTCACACAAGAAATACACTTATTCACATTTTCTGACATCAGGTTAAATACTGAGGCAAGAAAAAACCAAAATGTTCTAGCGGGTACTTAGCCAACTTTGATTCGGTCTGAAACTCCGACTTCGGAAATATTTCAGAACGCCAACCTGCACTCGCAAAACTGCTTCTGCATCGGACCATGCGGCAAAAGACTGAGGATATGGCGTCGGTCATGCGCATTAGTACCCTGGCGTCCTGGCGTCAGTCTAATCTTGCCGTGACCGTCATATACTTTGGTATTCGGGCCGACTGGACAGCGGACTACCCCAATGGTTAGGACTGCAGCAATGTGGAATGAAGAACATCTGTACTATGTTCTTCGTGTTTCACTGTTGCAGTCATTACATTTAGGTAGAATCCCAAAGCTATGGATGGGAGGATGGAACTAAATAGCATTAGGAGCGGCTATAAGGCCCTGCAGAACTGCAGTGGGAAAGCCTGCCCTGGACTTACAGAAGAGAGGCAAATGATAATGCTTTGTAAAAGTATGAACAGAGGCAAATAGATCCATGTCCGGGCTCCCTCTTTTCTGTGTTATCATGCTGAAGACTTGTGGATCAAATTTCCACTCGTGAGGGTTCATAAGATTTCTGCTTAGGTCGTCTGCCAGAGTATTTTATTTTCCTGGCAGGAATTGAGCTTGAAGATGTACTTGGTAAGTCCAGGCTGTGTCCCACAATGCCATGGCTAGTCTGCAAAGGGGGTAGGAATGTGTACCCCCCTGCATGTTTATGTACCACATAACCGTGGTGTTGTCCATCTTTATCAGTAGTTGTCCTGGACGAAGTAATTCCTTGAAGGCTGTCAGGGCATTCTGAACAGCTAGAATCTCTTTCTGGTTGATATGCAGGTGCATTTGTTTTGGGCTCCATATGCCCTGAATGCATCTCCCAGCCAGGTGGGCCCCCAAAGCATAGTCTGATGCATCTGTAGTTAGGGTTTGGGTGGCAGGGGGTAGAATGAAAGACCGTCCCTTGTTCTGGTGACATGTCTCTGCCCACCAAAGAAACTCCTGTTGTAGGCAGGGAGTGAGAGGAATCATTGTTTCCAGACTGTGACAATGTTGACTCCATAAACTTTTTAGATACCATTGTAGTTTCCTCATATGCAATCTTGTATATCTTTATCAGTAGTTGTCCCGGATGAATTAGGTCTTGAAGGCTGTCAGGGCATTTTGAACAGCTAGCATCTCTTTTTGATTGATATGTAGATGCATTTGATTTGTGGACCAGGTGCCCTGAATGCCTATTCCTGCCATGTGAGCCCCTCAGGCATAATCTGATGCAACCGTTGTTAGGTTCTGCCTGGCTGGAGGTAGTGAGAATGGCTGTCCCTTGTTTTGGTGACAAGCCTTTGCCCACCATCAAAACTCCTGTTGCAGGCAGGGAATGAGAGTAATCAGTTTCCATGCTGTGGCAATGTTGTGTCCAGACACTTCTTAGGTAACACTGAAGTTTCCTCATAAGCAGTCTTGCATATGGAATTAGTAGGATGCAGGATGCCATGAAGCCCAAAGCCTGCAGAATTTTTCTTGCAGATAACTGTGCCTTTGTTGCATTTCCTTGAAATAGGTAGTCAGTTGCCTTTGTCTGGCATGAGATAAGCCATCTGGGCAGTTGTATTTAAGCTTGCACCCTGGAATATTATCTCTTGAGAGGGTACTAGTTTTGATTTGTTTTCGTTGACTGTGTACCCTAGGCATGTTGAGTCTTTTCACAAACGCCAGATGCTGTAGTAGAATGTCCATGTTCTCTGCTTGAATGAGGCAGTCATCCAAGTAAGGATATATTTGTATCCCTCTTTGTCTGCAGAAAGCAATTACTGGTGCCAGGCACTTTGTTATGACTCTGGGCGCAGTAGATAAGCCAAAGAGCAGTGCAGAGAATTGGTAATGCTTTGGAACCAGCCTTGACTCTGAGATATCTTCTGTATGACTGACTGGGACATGCAGGTATACCTCTTTTAGGTCTAGAATGATGAGCCAAGCCTTTCTGCCCAGTATGGGCAGAAGCTGCTGTAAGGTCAACATCTTGAATTTTATTATATCCAGGAAAGTGTTTAGAATAGATAGGTCCAGTATTGGTCTCCATGCTTTGTCCTTTCTGGGTACCAAGAACAGTCTCGAGTAAAATCCTTGTCCCTGCTCTTGCTGTGGCACTTGTTGAATAGCCCCCCATGTCCATGAGGGATGAGACTTGTTTTTGAGCCTCTGCTCATTGATTTTTTGGCAGGTCTGGCTAACCGTTTGCCCTTGGCAGTGTATAGAAGTGAAACTTGTAGCCTTGTGACACTATGTCTAGAACCCATTTGTCCTGGGTTATAATGTGCCAGTTTTGAGAATAAAGTGCTATTTTTTCCCCTAAGGGTGCTGCCAGTAGATAAGTGCTTGGTGCAGGCAGGGGGAAGTCATTGGGACTGTTTCCTGTATGGTTGTGATTTGTCTTCTCCACTTTTGGAGGTAGAAGCACCCCATTGTTTAGTCCTGTAAGAACCTTGCGGCTGGGATCTGCCTCTAGGGCATCTGGATCTGCCCCTCTGAGGTCTGTCTGACACTGGAAAGGACCAATTCTTTGTAGGGCAGTGTCTGCTAAACCTAGGTGGCTGTACTTGTAAAAATCTTTTACTGTCTGCATAGATTTTGCTTTGTCCTCCGTTTTCTTTAACACCTCTTCTGCCTTAACACCAAACAAGGTATCATGCTGTAATAGTGCATCTAATAATTTAGCTTTGACATGATCAGGCAGATTTTGTTCCTTTAACCAAGCATGCCTCCTAATTACAGAACCCGTAACAGCGGCCCTTGCAGGAGGCCTCCAGAGAATCAAAACCACATTGCAAAGTATGCTTTCCAACTTGTTCACTGCATGCAATAAATTTAGCATTTCTTTGTATCTGCACATTCAGAATTTACCAACATTTTCTGTTTAAGCAGTGTCATGGCATCTTGCTGATATTTGAGCATATGAAACTAGCAGTTTAAGGCCCTTATAGCCAAGGTAGCAGATGTGTAAAACTTTTTTCCCCATCTATCCAGTGCCTTAGAATCTCTGTCAGAGGGGGTAGGGTTTTTTGCAGTGGAAGCCTTAACCCCTTTGGGACTCTGAGAAATAGTTTCTGGGTCTGCAGCAGGGTTTTTGAAAAGGAATTTATGAGAGTCAGGAACCCTGTAGTATCTGTCAGGCTTAATAGGAGCTGGAGGTAAGGACTCAGGGGTCAGACTAGACTCTGAAAACACATCTACAATGTCTAACAGGTGGAATAGCTAGAAGCCTGTGTTGAGGTAGTAGAAGGAAATCCCTCCTCTTAGATTCTGAAAAATCTTGGCTCTCCCAGTGGAAATGCTCCCTCATGGTATGCAAGGTTTCCCCAAAGGAATAGTCCTCAGGAAGAGAAGCTGAAGGAATAGATTCTTCAGCATCAGAATCCTCATAGGGGGGAAGAGAATATTGCTGATCAGAAGGGGAATCAGAGGAAATGGAAACCTGATCTGAAGAGTCATAGTCTGTCTCTTGCCTAGGCCTCTTAATCAGGAGGGGGGATGGGAACCCCTGATCAAGGTAATTAAGTCTTCGGCCATTTTGAGCATCTGTTTTTTGGGCATGGAGGCCTGTCCATGTGGCTGGTGAACTTGTTTCTTTGCTTTTAAAGGTGCTTTAGTCTGTCTTTGAAGCTGAAGTCGGTTTAATGTATAATTGTTTAGGTCTGAATACACCCTAGAAGCAGATGCCTGCTCAGCGGCTCCGGATCCATCTGAGGGAATAGTCTCAGAGGCTCCAATACCTTGAGTTTCCAGTGGCCTGACCGACTCCACATAGGAGTCGGTAGCGGCCTGTGACTCTAAAGTAGTGGGCGTCAGGGGCTGCGAAAGTACCTCACTGTGAACCGGCGACTGGCTTAGGAGAAGCTTCGTCGTCGGTTTTGGACCTCGGTTGCCTGTCTTTTTCTTTTTCTTTGCGCTTTTTGTGAACTCTGGTAGTTGGATGGCTAACTGATGACATTGTATAATTAAATCTGCGTCCAAAATAGCTTAGTGCAAAATCGTACCGACGCTTAAAAGTGCATTGGTTAAATCTAGCACAAAACCGGCAACTTGAAACGTCGTGGTCAGGGCCTATGCAAGGAATACAGTAATAATGAAAGTCCTTATGAGGTATTTGCTTCCCACAAGAAATACAATGATTAACTTTTTCTGACATCGGTCTGGAGCAAGAAAAAAGTTTCCCCAACAGGATACTTAGATTTTAATAAAGACTTCGGATCTGAAAATCGAACACGAAAATCTCAGTAGTCGGCCGGCCAGGCACTTGCGAACTGCTTCTGCTTCGGGCACCGTGCGGCAAGAAAGACTGAAGAAAATGACGTCGGCTGGATCTTTTATACCCCTGACGTCAGGGAAGGGGCGACAGCAACCGATGCAGGATCCAAGACTTTGGAATTCAGGCCGACTGAGGGCAACCTGCCAGCGGGATCACCCAAATGTAATGACTGCAACAGTGAAACACGAAGAACATTATCAGCCATACGAATTATTATATTCATAAAGTACCTGAAAGTACTCTCTAAGAACTAAGCCAGCATTATTATACAAAAAGGAGATTCTGCTGATCGGGATGACTGTGATTAGGGGGTACAGAAAATAGGCAAGAGGTGGCTGGAATTTATTGGAGAAAACTGGCAAAGGAACTAAGATAATGTGAGCAAATAACTAGAGGAATGGGAAGAGGCTATGAAGACATTAGGACTGCAGGCTAGAGACCGCCTTCCCTATCAGGGATTGCCAGAGTATAGGCAAACAGAAAAGGATCAGGACATCCAAAGTGAAAGCCCTGCTCTGGTAAAGTTTTTCGTTGATCTAGAACATAACCTGCTGTCAGAAAATGGATAATTAGTAGGGCATATAAAACACTGAACAGCAGCTATAGGAATCACTCAGAGGAGGTTAAAGGTTGGGAAAGGAGACTGGATAAGCAATTCACAAGGAAACAATGGAAAGAGACATATGTATGTCTCCCAAACATGCAAAAAAGTCTAGAAGACTTAGGATTGTTGCTTGGAAGTGTTGGCATTAGTATTCTTATACCCCAAGCAAACTCCAAAAAACTTTTCTTCAGGTAGATGGGCAAGTACTGGAGGTGTGATGGGGAAGAAAGAGCTAACTGGGAAAGTACAGTTTGTACACTTACCCTAAATGTAGATATTAGAGTGTATTCATTGTTGCAGTCATCAACTGTGGGTTATCCCAGCTGTGGTAGCCCTCGCCCAGCAAGAATACCAGAGTCAATGTTTTTTGGTGTCAGCTGCTGTCGCTTGCTGGCTGATGTCAGTGCTATAAAGGAAGGCAGCCAATGCCATTTACATCCGTTTTTCTTGCCCTAACCAGTCAGAAGCCCAAGGAAATACAGAAAGTGGTCCTGGTGGCTAAAAGCCACTGTTAGAAACTTATGTCTCCCTAAAGAAAGAAGATATAAGGGAGAAGGAAGGTGGGAAACCAGGACTAAAACAGTGAATACACTAACATCTACATTTATGTTAAGTGTACACTACAGTACTATGTTTTTCACGAATACACTTGAACATCTACATGTATGGTAAGTGTACACAACTACTATGTTCTTCATGTTTCACTGCTGCAGTCACCTGTGCGAGGATTCCCAAAGCTGAGGATAAGGGTGGTAGGCCTAGGAATGGGTCAGCATGCCCTGCAGAACTGCAGAGGCAAACCCTGCTCTAGCCTTAGAAAATAGAGGTAGCTGGCAATGCTTGGTAAAGGTATGGACAGAAGTTCAGGTGGCAGCTTCCAGGATGTCCCTGGTGGGAACTCCTCCGAGGAATGCTGTGGAAGTGGAGGCTGCCCTAGTGGAATCGGTTTGAATAGACTTGATGTGTGTGTGTGTGTGTGTGTGTGTGTGTGTGTGTGTGTGTGTGGGGGGGTTCCCATGCAATCTGTAGTAAAAATGGATACGGTGCGATATTCATTTGGAAATGGTTTGTTTGGAAATGGGCTTCCCCTGTGACCCTGAGGCAAAGCTGACAAGTAGTTGGTCCATTTTCCTGAAGGGTTTAATATGGTCCAGATAGTATTTGAGCTGTGTGCATGTCTAGTGAGTGCAGAATCCTCACCCCTTGTTTTGAGGGTTAGGAAAGAAGGTGGGTAGATGCAAGGCCTGACAGACTTAACATTAGAAACCACCTTGTGCATAAAAAAGGGATTAGCCTTCAGGGAGACCCCTGTCTGTATGGAAGATGATGAAGGGCTCATTGGCCATCAGTGCCTGAAGTTCTGAATCTCTCCTGGCTGAGGTGATGGCTAGCAAAAAAGCAGTCTTCCAGGAAAGGAATCTTAGTTCTGCTGAAGCAGCAGGTTCGAAGTATGGTAAAGCTAGTTTTTCCAAAACATAATTCAGGTCCCAGGCCTTCTGGGAGGTCTGATGTTAGAAGCCCCTCTGAGGAATGTTTTAATCAAAGGGTGGGAGAACGGGCTGTTCTGCATCAAAATGGGCTGAAATGGCTGAGGCGTGGATTTTAATAGAGGACAAGGAGAAGCCACTATTAAGTAAGCTCTGTTAGGTAGTCCAGGATAAGAAGGATGGAACGTTGTGACGTATTTCCCCCTCTGGACTGGCTCCAGGAGGAAAGCGTTTCCATTTTCATGCAAAAGATTTTCTGGTGCTGGGCCTTCTGGCCTCTGTGATAATGCCTACGACCTGTTTGCTTAACAGGGGCCCCCTTGTTTGCCTTTAGAGTATCAGCCATGCTGATAGTTTGAGAGTCTGCAAGTCTGGGTACAGCATCCCCCCCCCACCTGAGTTAAGAGGTCTGAGATCAGGGGAAGCTGCATGGGTGGCTGTAAGGTCAGGCTGCACAGTAAGGGGTACCAATGTTGCCTGGGCCAATCTGGAGCAATGAGGATGGCTTTTGGTCTCTCCTCCCTTACTTTGATCAGTACACCTTTGGAATAAGAGGCAGAGGAGGGAATGCGTACACAAAGAGGGTTTTCCAGGGGAAGGTCAATGCATCCAACTTCCACACTAGGTAGGGATACTCCCTGGTTCAGAATTTTTTCAGCTGATGGTTGAGATGCGAAGCAGAGAGATCCTCCTCCAGAGTCCCCCACTCCTGAGTGATCTGTAAAAAGATTTTTCTGTGGACCTGCCTTTCGTGGGGTCCAGTAAGTTTCTGCTTAAGTGGTCTGCCAGGGTGCTGTTGATCTCTGGTAGGTATTGAGCTATCAGGTGTAGTCCCATGGAAGAGGCCGTCAGCCAGAAGTTCACGGCTAGCTTGCACAGAGGGTAGGGATTGGGTCCCTCCCTGTTTGCTGATGTACCACATTACTGTGGTGTTGTCGGTTTTAATGAGGAGAACTCCAGGCTTGAGATGGGGTTTGAAGGAAGTCAGAGCCTTTTGAATCACCATCATTTCCTTCAGGTTGATGTGTAAGGGAAGGTGCTATGCACCCCAAAGACCTTGGGTGCACATGCCTTCTAGAGGAGCACCCCAAGCTGTGTCTGAGGCGTCGGTGGTAATGGTCTGTCCGGTTGGGCGAAGGGTGAAGGAAAGACCCTTGTTCTGAGCACAGGCCCTTGCCCACCAGAGAAACTCAGCCCTTATACAGGGGATCAGAGGGAGGCTGAGTGTGTAGACACACCAAAGGTTCTTTAGGTACCACTGAAGTTTTCTCATGTGAAGCCTGGCCAGAGGAACTGGAAGGATGCATGATGCCATGTACCCCAAGGCTTGGTGGAACTTCCTGGCAGTGAGGTGAGCTCTGGAACCCAGTTGGGTGAAATAGAGAGGCAAGAAGCTCTGCTTTTCTGGAGGATAAGAAGGCCATTTGGGATGCTGTATCCAGCAGTGTTCCCAAGAAAATGATCTTCCTGGAGGGTGTTTGCTTTGATTTCTTCTCATTGATGGTGTACCCTAAGGAGATTAGGACGGTTTTGACAAAGAGCAGGTCCTTGAGGAGCTTTTCTTTGCAGTCTGCCTGAATGAGGCAGTCAATCAGATAAGGGTATATTTGTATATTTTTCTGTCTGCAAAAGGCTATGCCCAGGGCTAAGCATTTGGTGAATACTCTGGGAGCAGTAGATAAGCCAAAGGGTAACGCAGAGAATTGAAAGTGTTGTGAGCCTGCTCTGAAGTGAAGGAATTTCCTGCAGGATTCCCTTATGTGGATGTGGAAGTAGGCATCTTTTAGATGTAGGGTTACTAACCAGGCATTTTTGACAGCATAGGCAGCAGCTACTGTAAGGTTGGCATATAGAATTTGGGGACCACCAGGAAGGTGTTCAGAATGGATTGATCCAGGATGGGGTGCTCAGTCCCCTCTTTTCTTTGAATGAGGAATAGTCTGGAATAAAAACCTTTGCCTGTTTGATCTGAGGGGACAGGTTTGACTGCCCCGTGGGATATGAGAGTTTGGACTTGTTTCAATTCCTCTGCCCACTGATTTGGAGGGAAGTCTGGGTACCCTCTTGGAATTGGGAGTTCGTTGAAGGAAAATTTGTATCCCTGAAAAATTATCTTTAAGACCCATTGGTCCTTTGTTACACAGAGCTAATTTCCTTTGCAGAGGGAGAGTCTTCCTCCTAGTTTTTGATGAGAGAAAAGGGGGGAGAGGAAGTCATTGAGAATTTTTGCTATGGAGGGATGGCTTAGAACACCCTGCCTTTGGAGTGGCAGTGGTCCACTGTTTGGTTCTCTGCTGTCCCTGGGTGGGAGTTTGGGTTGTCTGTCCCTGCGGGGCTTACCTCGCCCGTCTGCTAGGTGCAAGAAAGGACCAGTGTTTTGAGGGAAAATTCCTGCTGAACCTAGGAGGTTGTACCTGAATGAAATCTTTTACTGTTTGCATAGATTTTGCTTTGTCTTCCATCTTTTTAAGCACCTCTTTTGCATTTTCTACAAACAAGCAGTCCTTATCCAAGGGTGCATCAACTAATTTAGATTTGACATGATCAGGGAGAGATTGTTCCTTCAACCATGCATGTCTCCTAATGACGGATCCTGACACTGCTGCCCTGCTAGAGGCTTTTAGGGCATCATATCCACATTCTAATGAGTGTTTAGCCATTTAAGTACAGTGCAGTAAATCTGCTAACTCTTTCAAATTGTCACAGTCAGGAAAGGTAAAATTATTTGTTTTAACAGTTCCAAAGTGTGTTGTTGATATTTTAACGGGTGGAACGGATAGTTGAGGACTCGGACAGCCAAGGTTGCAGAGGTGTATACTTTTTTACCCCATCTGTTCAGAGCTCTGGAAGTCCTTGTCAGAAGGAGCAGGATTCTTTGTAGAACTAGCCTTAGTTCCTTTTGGTCAGTGTGCAATGACCTTCAGGTCTGCAGCAGGATTTCTGTACAGACATTTGTGAGAATCTGGTACTCTGTAATACTGGTCAGGTTTTATGGGAGCAGGTGGGAGGGCATAAAGAGTTAAACTGGATTCCTGGAAGACATCAACAACCACCTCTAAGATAGGAGGGATGGCCAAGGATCTGTGCTGGGGCAGGTCTAGAAACTCTCTTAGTCTTTTCTTAGACTGAGGGAAGTCCTGGGATTCCCAGTGGAAATGTTCCCCAAGGGTGTGAAGGGTTTCCCCAAAGGAAAGGTCTTCTGGTGGGGAGTATGAATCCTCAAAAGCAGTCAGAGGTTGTTGTTCCTCTTCAAACTCTGAATAATCAGATTCATCAGAATCCTGTTCTGTTAGTATATCAGGAGAAAGGTCTCTTTTCCTTTTAGAAGTTGTGGCCTGACTACCCCTGATAAGATTAAGAAGATCTTCTACCATTTTAAGCATTTACATTTGGGGAGGAGGAGCAGGAGTAACATGGTGGCTAGATGTAGTTTTCCTGGGAATGGCCTTGCCTCTAGGCCCAAGAGAATCCATCTGTCTGAGAGGAATGGTAGTTGGAAGAGAAGATGTTGTTTTTTGTTTGGAATCGGTAGTGCGAAAGGACTCCTCGGAAGCCGGTGCCTGCATCTCGGCTCAGGACCCAACTGAGGCAGAGACAACCAAAGGCTCAGAAGATGAAGTTTTCTGCAACATACCGGACTCCGAAAGGGTCTCGGTAGAGGCCTGCAAAGGTATCAAATCTGGCATCAGGGGCTGCGAAAGCACCTCATTGAATTCCGGAGAACTGACAAACTGCTTAGCGGTAGCGTCGTCAGAAGGCTTGGCCTTGTGTGGTGTGTCTCTATCTTTATAAAAGGTAAATGTAAGAATGACCTCCTTACAAGACCAAGCTGGAACTTCCAAAAGTAATAAAATAGCATCAACAGAACGAAAAATTCACAGCAGCCACGACTTAAAAATCCACTACTTATTTCCAGGAAACAGACAACAAGCACTTTCAAACTCACAATTCTTCTTCAGACTAATTTACATATCAGAACTGCTCATTATTTAAAATACAAACAAACCAATCAGCAGACTTCAGGAATCATCTATGCAAATCCCTGGATCTGAGAACAGGTTTTAAAGAAACCTTGTTATTTAAACCTGGTTTCCTATCAGCAAGAAATTTGCATATTCAGTGGAGTTCCCTTTCTTCAGTAAAATTCACAAGGTCACCACCTCTAGGACCCATTTTAACTTCTCAATTACTTTAAACAAAGTAATATGATGAGCCTAGCTCATAAACATGTTAGCAACTGCATTTGTTAAATCAGCCTTCCTCAAAGCATATTTATGCTCACGAATACATTCATATAGCATCCTATTAGACTTGCCAACTTAAAAACGTTCACATGCTACGCACGTAGCTAGATAGATATTTGTAGTTTTGCAGTTTGCGGACACTTTAAAAAACATTTTTTCTTAGAAACTGGATGTATGAATTCATTCAGTTTATCTATGGAAGAGCAATGTCTACAGGAACCACAGGGATGTGTGCCTTCTAACCTACAATACACTTCCATATTGTGCTCTGTATACTTATGATGTCTATAGCAGAGATGTCGCTTAAGAGATTTCTTGTTTTTGTAGGTGTAATTAGGTCTAACACCCACAATATCACGGATTCTATCATCCATTGTCAAGATATTCCAGTTCGCATCAATCATCTGTCTAAGCCTTCTAAAGTCACTAGCATAAGGTAGTACTAATGGAAGACTCTGTAGCTTCACATTCTCAACCTGCTGTTCAACAGGAGCTTCAGTTGAGAAATAAGGACGTGCTACAGTCAACCTCTTAGACTTGATGTCTTCTTTCATCGTCTCTATCTTTATCCTTAAGTTTCTTTGGAATGTCTACAGATGATTGGCTGACTGACACCATTTCAGAATGCGAAGATGAAAGATGAAAATCTCTGGCTACAATAAGAGCTCTATGACGAATGGTTCTTGCATTAAAGAGGGCACAGAATCAGCAACAGGGGTAGTCATGATCTGGGCCTAAACAAGTGACGCAATATGAGTGGAAATCTCGGTGTGGTATTTGCTTTCCATAGGCGAGACAATTGTTAACTTTTTCGGACATCGGTTAGTGCAAGAAAAAAGGATCCCCAATGGGGTACTCAGCTTTAGACGTTTTCAGCTATAAATCAAAACTCTGGTGGTAACTGACTGGCACACTTGCAAACTGCTTCTGCTACGGGTTCCATGGCAAGAAAGACTGATGTAATAGTGTCGTCTACCTTCCTTTACAGCACTGACTTCAGCCAGCAAGCCGATGCAGAAAAACACTGACTGGTATTCGGGCCGGCCAAGGGCTACCCCAGCAGGGATAACCCAGAGGTGATGACCGCAACAGTGAAACATGAAGAACATCTTATGTTTTGGGAGTATATGAAGTTGGCAGAATTTAAAAATTCACCACAGGGTACCCTCGTTAAATATTGGGTGAGCAAATGTGTTTAAAGAAATTATTTTATTTTTTTTTAGTTTGGATACACGATGTGAATTCCATAGACATTGTAAGGTTTTATTATTTTTAATTCTGTGGCTGCGAAAAAAAGCTATTACTAAAAAATGGAAATCAAAGTAGTAGTGAATACAATAATAAAAGATAAAAAAATGGAAGCGAGTTCTTTAGGAAAGGGATGGAGCAAATTACATAGAAAAAAGTGAAATTGTGGGAACAATGCAAGCAGAATAATGTTTTGCAGCAGGAGAAGTGAGGTTTAAGGGAAAGACAGAACTGAGCAATTCACATATTGTTGGACTGATAACTGTATAAAAATGCATGTGATGCATAATGTCTGCAAACGGGAACATGTTAACATGTTTTTTCTTTTCTTATACAACTGTATATTGCCTATGGCTCAAGTAATTCAATAAACCTGTTAAAATATATTTTTTAAAAAGCTGACATGTTATACCATAAAAAAGTTATGAACAGATCATTAAAGTATGAGGCTATTTTATACCTCTTGGATTGACAGGTGACTGGCTTGTTAATGGAAATGTAAAAAAGGTGCACCCAACAAGCAGAAGCATAGTATCATACCACCAATAAAAGGTTATGGAAGGTTTGTGCAAGACAACAGGAGAAATATGATACTAAAATAGTAAAAAAGGAGAGGTTCATAGGTATATACTAGACTAATGAACCCAAGGGCCTTTTTAAGTCTAGCCATGCATTCCATATGTATCCAATGAGTTTGGTGCCCTACAGGTTATTTTAGGGGTGTGTGAAAGCTAAGGCATGTGTGGTCAAACATTTTACAGCTTGCCTCTATCAATTAGACACACAGGTGACGGGTGTGAAGTGAATTTCCGATTTCCCATTCATTGGTCCACATTATGCTTGAAATGGGTCAGGGATGAACTCTGCTTTAAATGGATGGGAAACAAAAGTTCTGTACTTACCATAACGATAGATGAGTGTTGTCTTATTTTTGTCTGGTTTTCTGTGTGGGTTATTGGATCCAGTCTTGGCACCTTACAGCAGAGCACTGGATCCGAGAGCTCTGACTACTCCCCTGCCTATAATTCCTTCCTCCTGGCTGATTTACTTCAGATTGAGTTTGCTAACCAGTTTCAAAGGATGTCTAATAACTGCAAGAAGGAATAAAACAAAAGGGATTTTGTAACATTGTCCACTATGGTATGAAAGTGAACAGGAGATAGACAGGGTCCCATCACAGTGTGATTGAGCCCTAGAGGATGCAAAATAATATGAAAGGGGGAAAGAGGAGGGTGCTGAACTTGATGAAAACAGGACAATAAGGCTCTATTGTTATGGTAAGTACATAAAACATTGTATCCAATGTCTATTTTTCTCTGATTCAACATGTAGGACAGATTGCCAAGCTACCTAAAAAGGGCATGGGTGGACTCAAAGACGAACATTCCTAAGAATGGCAAAGCTGAACAATGTGCAACCTCTAGACTGCACATCCAATATGTAATGAGCTTTGACGGTATGAACTGTTGAGCAAGTTGCTACTGCACTTCACTGATGGGCACTCCTCCTGCAAATGCTGTTGAAGTCATCATTGCTCTTGTAGAGGGAGCCTTAGGTTTTTGACTTAAAGACAACCTTCTTGTCTTATAAACAAAGGAAATACAATCTGCTAGCCAGAAAAAGCGTGACCTTAATACAAGCTTTCCTAGTTTTGTCTTGGAAGAGACATAGTTCATCCGATTTTCTAAATTGTTTTGTACGATGTAAATAAAACCTGAGTTGTCTATGGACATCTAAGGTACGAAGGGTGTGCTCTTCAATGTTAGCAAAGTTTGGAAAGAATACAGGCAAGTCAATTTGTTGATTCAAGTTTGTTTCTGATACCACCTTAGAAAGGAAGAAGGGATTTGTTCTCAGTAAAACTCAGTCCTTATGGAAAATAAGGAAGGGTGACTTGCAAAAATTACTGAAGTTGTGAAACTCATCTTGCTGATGTGATGGCAATCAGAAAAATAGTACTCCAAGACAGGAATTTTAAATCTGCTAATCATGCTGCTTCAAAGGGTTTTTGGGTAAACGACTTGAGTAGAAGTGTAACATCCCATGGTGGAACTGGATCTCAAGCAGGTCGTCTCAATAAAAACAATCCCTTAAGGGAAGCTTTGGTCACCTTAATGCAATAGATGAATCATTATGTACTATGTGAAAATTTGAAATGATGGCCACCTGGACTTTTACAGTAGAGTTCATAGGTAGGTACTAGGCTATCAGCCCTGGGGCCTATACAAGCCCAGCCAAAAAGGTACCCTGGCGTTTGCCACCCAAGAAAATTATTTTCCTGTGCTACTGTCGAGCAGAGCCACAAAGGTGATCCCTAGGGTGAATTTCCTATTTCCCATCCAATCATCAAGATTTTTCTTGAAGAGTGCTAATGAGGAGCTTTGTTTGATATAGACAGGTAGTTTGTTCCAGAGTATGGGAAGTCTCTGGGACAGGAATCTATCCCTCGGCATGTTCTGTTTATTGTGGTGACAAGGTTTAGGTCCCTAGAGCGTGTAGCTCGGAGGGATTGGGATTTCTTTAAGTGGAGCATGTCCAACAGCTCTGGGTTTGACATAACTTTGTATGTTAGGCAGAGATCACCTCTGAGTAGGCGATATGCGACATAAAGCTGGAGTTTTTTGAGACAGTCTGCGTAGGGCATCTGTTTGAGGCTGGTAATCCTCTTTGTGAGGCATTTTTGTGGCCTTTCCAGTTGTAGATGTCTTGTGAAGTACATACCAAAAGGGGTGTTGTACTCTATAATGGGTCTAATGAGTGATGAGTAGAGGGTAAGAATTACCTCTTTTTCTGGATGAGAAACCTTTTGTGATGAGGTGTGCCACGTAGAAGGATTACCTGACTACTGTGGCGATGTGGTTATCAAAGGAGAGACTACTGTCTACCTGTGTCCCAAGGTCTCTTATCACACTTTCGGTGTTAAGTATACTGCCTATGTTGTAATTCATGGGTACAGAGTTTTTACCAAAGGGGATGACAATGCACTTTTTGGCATTGAGCTTGAGGCCATGGCTTTGACACCAGGCATCTGTCTCAGTGAGGCCCTTTTGTAGGATGTCCACATCATTAGGAGTTTCGATTACGGCTCCTAGTTTGCAGTCATCTGCAAACCGTTAATAAAGACCTTCTGTGTTAGCCTGTACTTCAGAGAAGTAGATACCAAACAGGAGAGGACCCAAGACTGAAACCTGTGGTACTCCACTTGTCACTGGTCTGAAGTTGGATTTGGAGTCTGCTACTTTCATAGTGTGGGTTCTGTCAGTGAGCCAGTTGGCAACCCATCTTGTGACATGGGGATTTATACCTAGTTTAGTGAGTTTATCTATAATTCCAGAGTGGGGGATGGTGTCGAAAGCATTGGCAAGATCTAGATAAGCTGTATGAAACACCTTACCCTTGTCTACAGCTTTGTTGACTGCTTCAAAAAAGTCTGTCAGGTTTAAGAGACATGATCTGCCTTTTACAAACCCGAACTGGGTGGGGTCCAGAGTTTGGAGATTACCAATGTCTTTGTTTATAAGTTCCATGATGATACATTCCATGGCCTTGCAGACCAGGCTCGTCAGGCTAATGGGGCGGTAGTTTATGGGGTCCGTGGTGGCCCCCCCCTTGCGGAGTGGGATAAACATTGCTGTGCGCCATTCAGCAGACACAAAGCCTGAGGTGAGGCTATGACTGAACATGGTACTTAGGTGGGGTGCCAGTTCGTTCTATAGTTCGTGTAGAACGCAGCCTGGGATGTTGTCTGGTCCCATGGATGCTGTGTTCTTGGCTTTGGAGAGTGTGGTTTTTACCTGTGCAGCCGTGATTACAGGAACTTTGCATTCTTCCGGTATAGAGATGGGTTCTTTAGGGGGTGAGAGGAGGGTAAAGTTGGCACTGAACCTATCTGCCAGGATGTTGGCAATATCAGTTGGGTCTGTATATTTAGTGTCATTGTCCTGTAACTCAGAGCAGATCTGAGTGTTGCCATTGAGATTCTTGACATAGCTATAGAATGCTTTGTGGTTGTCTTTAGAATCAGTGGCGATTTTGTTTTCGTAACTAGCTTTGGAGGATTTTATCAGGGATCGCAGCTTCTTACTGAGGCTGACCAGGGAGCTCCTCCACTCGTGGGATTTTACTCTCTTTTGCAACAGTTTCTTCCTTCTGTTGTACAGTTTGTTTATGGCACGGTAACTGGAACCTTGCATAAAAAGTTCAAAAAGAAAATCCAGTACGGCTGGTATGGCACACTGAGAAAGGGTCTAAGATCTTCAACGATGCCCAAATAGAAAATATTTTCCAGTTGCTTTTGTTAATCTTTTTTGTTGGTTCATTCTGAGAAAAAGTATGTGTTTTACCATAAAATTCAATCTGTGTTGTTGATCTTCACTTATCCTTGACTTGTGGGTTCAGATTCCTGTCTCGAAACAGACTCGGCCATTATTCCAGCTCACACCTTCCATAACTCTCGAGCTAAGCTTTTACCCATAATGCTCCTTGCAGAATTATCTCAGATCAAGTTTGCATAAAACAGTGAAAAACTGGAAGTAACAGATCACAGACCATATCTGTACTCCAACATGGAAGGAATCAATCTTTTGGGAAAGATCCATTCCACCAAGAAACCAAAGGGCAGGGAGAAGGAGGGTGGAGATGTTGAGGATAAGTTATGGCAAGACATAACTTCTTTATCCCTTGTTGTCAATCTTCACTTAATCCTTGACTTGTGGGACAGAGTCCCCAGCTACCTAAATCAAGGAAGGTCTTGAGCACCATCGAGCCAAAGGGCACACGTTCCCTAGGGACCAGATCCAGTTTGTAATGAGTAATAAATACATGAGGGGAAGCCCAGGTAGCTGCTGCACAAATATCAATCCAAGCTCTGGAATGAAAGACTGCAGAAGCGACTACTGCCTTATTGGAATGAGCTTCGATAGGACCTAACAGTTGCACTTTCATTTATAACAAAAAGAAAGTTATACAGTCTTTAAGCCATTTTGATAAGGTAACTTTAGAAACAGGTTTTCCCATTGAAGCAGAAGAAAAAGAAACAAACTGGTCCAATTCTCTAATTTCCTTTGTCCTGTGATGGTAAACACACAATTGTTTATGTACATCTAGTAAATGGAAACAACATTCACACTTGTTAGAGAAGGTGGGGTAAAAACTGGGAGTTGAGTAGTCTGATATTGGTTTCTGACACCATCTTAGGTAGAAAGGAAGGATTTGTTCTCAAAGAAACCCTGAATTTGTGAAAAATAAGGTATGGGGGTTTGCAAGAGAAGGCCTGTAACTCAGAAATCTTTTTTGCAGAAATAATAGCTATCAGCAATAATGTTTTCCAAGATAAAAACTTCTAATTGCGCAGCAGGTTCAAAGGGTGCACTAATTACTAAATGAAGTACGAGATTCAAGTCCCAAGGTGCAAAAGGGTCTTTGTATGGAGGTCTAAGCATCAAGGTTCCTTTTAGAAAGGCTTTGTAGAGTTTGTAGGACATAAATGTTGCGTCATTCAAACCATTATGAAAATTTGAAATTGCAGCCAAATGCACTCGTATGGTCAAGGTAGATGTTCCTGCTTCAAAAAGCAATGTTAAGAACTCCAGGACCTTATTGAATTGTGCTGAAAAGGGATCAAGATTCATCTTTAAAGCCCATTTTGAAAATAATTGCCACTTACTGGAGTACAACTTTCTAGTCAAAGGTTTGTGGGAGGCTAGAACAATTCTTTGAATGGGGGAAGTAAGAGGTAAATGCCTGACAATCCACTGGAACTGGAAAAGCCACGCAGTGAGCTTGAGATTTGGCAGATTTGGATGAACTAGTCTGGCCGGATGGGACAAGAGGTCTGGACCGGGCCCGGTGTCATAAGTTTCCGAATTAGGGGAACTCAAAGAAAAGGAAACCAGACCTGACGAGGCCAGAATGGGGCAATGAGAACTATTTTGTTCTTCGACCTGTTGGCTTTCTTTAGAAATGGAGCTATGAGAGGAATTGGGGGAAAGGCATACAATAGACCAGGGAGCCAATCGGGAAGAGCCTCCTTTGGTGACTCCTCCAGAGAGGCAATTAAGGTAAAGTAGCTGCTGCACTTGTTCAGGGTGGATGCAAAGAGATCGCAGCAGGGCTGGCCCCAGAGGCAGAATATCTTTTCCGCCACCAATGGATTAAAAGACCACTTGTGACGCATTAGGATGGTCCTGCTCAATTTGTCTGCAATCCAGTGTCTGTCAGCTTGGGATGACATGCTTGACAAGCCACGTTGCTTCGCTAGGGACGGCTTGCACCTGTCACCCCTGGGTTTTCGAATACTGGCCAAGGCTCTTGCCACCCCCATAGTGCCTTTTTTAGGCAAGGCTCAAAAGACAAACCCACCTCCTTAGACAACACAAGGAAAAAGAAACTAAGGGTAATGCTGCTCAATGCCAGAAGTCTAAACCTCAAGATGCATGCACTCGAGGCTCTCCTCAGTATGGAGAATATCGATATCTGTGCAGTAACAGAAACCTGGTTCAAGGGTCCCGAGAGCGCCCCAGCACTACCAGGCTATACCTCTTACCATGCTTTTCGGCCCCAAAACTCGGACCGAACCACAAGAGGAAGGGGAGTATCCATTATTCATCAAAGATACCCATACCTCCAGGCTAGTGGCACTGCACGAAGCATCTGGGATAAAACTGCCTTCCAGTTTGTAGCCTGCTACAGACCACCCTTCCAAACTCAGGAACCCCACTCGGCTTTCCTGAAGACACTGGAGAATATGAAGGTCTCTCCGAACACCATTATATTGGGTGACTTTAACTACCCAAAAATAGACTGGGAGCACTACTCAAGCCCCAACACCCTAGCCCAACGGTTCCTAGAATTTATAAACTCAAATGCTATGGAACAACTGGTCACCACTCCCACAAGAGGGGGAAAACATATTGGACCTGATCATCACCTACATGGGGACTCTATGTTCCATACCAGAGGTATACCCCTCATTGGTAAGATCTGACCATAAATTAATCACTATGGGCATCGTATCCTGTCCCCACCCTCAGCAAAGGAAACCACAGTCAAAAATTTCTCAAAAGCAAACTTCCCACTTCTCAAAAACCATGGTGGAATCCTTCAAAGCCCCAGGGCCAGTGGAAAATATGGCCCAAACTGCAGAATCCTTTACAAACGCATTCTATGGATATCTACAGGAATGCATGGATCATGCTTATCCCAAATAAAACCAAGACACACTCCTCCAAGGGCAGGAGACCTGTCTGGTGGACCCCAGCCATAAATAAGCTGTACAACAGAAGGAGGAAGCTACTACATGATAGAGCAAAATCCCTGAAAGGGAAGGCAACTCTGATCAGTACCAGCAAGAAACTACGATCCCTCATAAAATCATCTAAGGCTAGCTTTGAAAGAAAAATTGCACAAGACGCTAAAAATAATCACAAGGCCTTCTTTAGTTATGTCAGAAACCTGGGTGGAAACTCCCAGATATGCTCTGAGTTAGTCCAAAATGACAAAAAATACACTGAACCCACAGTCATTGCCAACATCCTGGCAGACAGGTTCAGTGCAAACTCCCCCCCCCCCCCCAAATGAGCAAATGATTATCCCAACAGAGTGTAGCTTCCCTGACATCACAGATGCACAGGTGAGAGCTGCCCTCTCCAAAGCAAAAAACACAGCATCAATGGGACCAGATGGTGTCCCGGGCTGTGTTTTATATGAGGTCCAAGAAGAACTGAACCCTCACTTAAAATCACTATTCAGTCTCAGCCTTACAACAGGATATGTACCCAAACAATGGCGTACAGCAACAGTGGTCCCACTCCATAAAGGTGGTGCCACAACAGACCCCAGAAACTATCGCCCTATAAGCCTAACTAGCCTGGTCTGAAAAGCTATGGAGCGTATCATCATGGAACTCAAAAACAAAGACATTGGGAACCTCCAAACACTGGATCCTACCCAATTCGGCTTTGTTAAGGGCAGATCTTGCCTCTTGAACCTGGTCGATTTCTTTGAAACAGTCACCAAGGCCATAGACGAAGGGAAGGTAGTCCACACAGACTACCTTGCCCTTGCAAAAGCCTTCAACACAATACCCCACTCGGGCATCATAAATAAGCTCACCAACTTAAATATCAACCCCTATGTCACAAGATGGGTTGTAAACTGGCTTAGGGATAGAACCCACATGGTTAGAATTGCAGGTGCCATGTCAGACCCTAAACCAGTTACAAGTGGCGTCCCAAAGGCTCAGTCCTGGGACCTCTCCTGTTCGGTATATATTTCTCTGAGGTACAGGCTAACACAGGAGGACTATGGCTGACAAAGTTTGCAGATGACTGCAAACTGCGGGCCATAATTGACTAGCCAGCTGACACAAGCATCCTCCAAAAAGGTCTCACAGAGACAGATAATTGGTGCCAGAGCCATGGCCTAAAGCTAAATGCCAAAAAGTGCATAGTCATCCCCTTTGGGAAAAACAAAGTTCCCACAAATTACCACATAGGTGGTAATCCATTAAGTACGGAAGAAATAATTAGGGATTTGGGGCCCCAAGTAGATTGCAATCTCTCCTTTGACAATCACATTGCCAAAGTGGTTAGAAAGACATTCCATATAGCCCACCTTATCACAAAGGGGTTCACATCTAGATCAAGAGAGGTCATTGTGCCCCTCTACTCATCACTCATCAGGCCCATAATTTAATACAATGCCCCATTTGGGATGTACCTTACCCGACACCTGCTACAACTAGAAAGACCCCAAAAGTACCTCACCAAGAGAATCAAGGGACTCAAACAGATGCCCTACGCAGTTAAGCTAAAGAAACTCCAGCTCTACTCAGTTGCTTACCGCCTACTCAGAGGCGACCTGTGCCTGACGTATAAAGCCATGTCCAACCCTGAATTAATGGACATGCTCCACCTCAAGAAATCTAAATCCATCAGAGCTACACGCTCCAGTGACTTAAACCTCAGCACAGAAATAAATAGAACATGCTGGAGGGAAAGATTCATATTCCAGAGGTTCCCCTCACTTTGGAACAAAATCCCAATCCATGTTAGACAGAGCCCCTCAATGACCCTCCTCAAGAAGAATCTTGACGTTTGGATGGGAGATTGTAAATTTACCCTTGGGATCTCTTCTGTGTCACTGCTAGACAGAGGAACGGTAAACTAACCTTAAATGGGCTATCTTCTGTGACCTACTATACAGAGGCACAGTCAACTAATCTAAAAAGGGTGGCGAAAGACAAACACACTCTGGCTAGACTTGTAAATGCCCTAGGGCAGATAGGTTCATAGGTTGATACTAGGCTATTACATTGGAGCTCCCTGGAATATGTACTGCAACTAGGAAGCAGTCAGATGAAATCGCCCGTTGCTATACTCTGGGTGCGTCTCGATAAAGAAGACCTGGTTCTCACTTGCTTGTTGCTGTACCAAACTACTGCCATGTTGTCTGTTTCAATTGCAAATGATCCTGACGGAAAGGTATCTTGGAATGCCTGCAACGGTGAGAGCACTACCCTCTAGAACACTGATGTGCAAATTGATCTCCAGCTGGAGTGCCTTGGGCTGTCTTTCCCAGATAATACCCCCCCCCCATATGGGATGTGTCCATGGTCACTATAGCCTGGGGTTGAAGAGAAACAAAGGGTCTGCCTGACAAAATTTCGTCAGAGCAAAGTCACTAACTCAGGTCTCTCTTGCACAAGCTGGTGATTAATACTGAATGAGACACTGGCTGATTCAGTAATGACCACTAGGACATCAAGAGTCATTGAAGAATCTGCATGCGGAATCTGGTCAGGGGAACTAGAGTAAAGGAAGCTGACATAGATCCTATAGTTTGTAGCAACAGCCTTGCGGCCACCTTTTTGCTGCAAATAATCTGACTGACTTTTGATCTGATTCTTTCCGGGGGAAGAGATGCGATGCCTGTCCTCGTGTTTAGCATCACTCCTATGAACTCCAATTGCTGAGTTGGCTCTAGACAGGATTTTTCATAGTTTATAATGATTCCTAGCGAGAAACACATTTGAAGAACATAGTTTCTTGCCTTTAAAAGTAGATGCCTGGTGGGAGCAGTGAGGACCCAGTTGTCTAAATAAGGAAACACATGGAATCCTTGCAGTCTGAAGTGAGCTGCTACCACTGCCATGTATTTGATGAACACCCTGGGAGCTGTGGTGAGACCAAAGGGCAGGGCCCTGAACTGGTAATGAGTGGCTCCCAGCCGGAAGTGCAGGAATTTCTGTATCACTTGTCCATTTTTATAATGGTAATACGCATCCTGAAGATCTACTGAGCACATCCAATCGTCTTTTCCAAAAATGGAGGTAAAGACTGAACCGTGGCCATCCAGAATTTGGTTTGTTCAACTGATTTATTCAGCTGACAGATCCAGAAGTGGTCTCCATTCCCCTGTTTTCTTGGCACTAAAAAGAATCTTGAGTAGACTCTGGATCCTGTCTGGTCTGATGGAACTGCTTGGATGACTTTTTTGTCGAGCAGTTTTGAACTTCTAAGACTGCTGCATCCCCGTGACTGGGTGGAACATCTGAGATTCTCTTCAATTCTTTTAGCTTCTCCATGAAAGGGATATGGTAACCTCTGGTGATGATCCTCTGCACTCAATTGTCTGTTATCTTGAGCCAGACAGGTAGGTGCAGGGCTAAGCGTCCCCTGACTGCCTCCAGAGGATGGCAATTAGACCTTCTTTCAGGAGCGCTGTTAAAAGTTACCAGGGAAACAGTCTCTGGAACCCAGATTTTTGAGGGCCACCTCTGCCTCGTGCACAGAGTCTTCCATTGTGACTTCCTCTTCTGACCCGGGGGAAGTCATTGACACGCGAGTCTTGGAAAGGCCCTTGGGACTCTGAACCATAGCTTCTCACATCTCTGGTTTCTGGAGTAAGACCGTTGAGCAGTGGAAAAGTGCACGCCCATGGCAAAAAGGGTCTTTCCATCCTTCTCACATCTAACCAGGGTTTCTAACGTTAAGTTCAAAAAGGGATGTTCTGTCAAATGCAGCACTGATGAAAGAAGACAAATAGCTCTGCAAATTCACATAAGCACATCCAGGTGAGTCTCCTAATGGCTACACTTGAACCTGCTGCCCTCATAGTGCCTTCGGCTGTATGCACAGTGAGCCTCATGGATGAATTACTAACAGAATCAAGGGTTGCTAGCTGAGAAGTTACCTTTTCTCTGACCCTTTCAGCTACTGCTCCTATGAGAGTATCTGAAAGTTATTTTATCAGAGCTCGTTGAAGTCTCATGAAATTCACCATGTAATTCAAGGACCTTAGTGCGAAGGTTGATGAAGTGTATATGCACTTCCCAAATCTATCCATCGTCCTTCTATTAGGAGGATGAATAGTAGGACTTCATCAGCAAGTTCCTTTTTTTGGTGGCTGCTGCTACCACCATGGCATCAACTGGTATTCCTTTCACCCAATTCTACTGATCTTGAGTAGCTTACAAAATATGGTCTGGTCTCTTCGGGACTGGCTCGACAGAGTCAGGTATCTTCCAAGCCCGCTGAGCAATCAACTTAATCAATGGGCAGACAGATCCAAGAGGTACAGGATCAGGCACGGAAAGCCTCTAGGTATATCAAATGTCACTGAAGGAGACATCTTCCGGGGGTGATCTTGAGGAACCTTCCCCTTCATCAAAATCGGTATCTTCAGTGAAGGACTCCTCAGGGAAGTCTAAGTGCTTCTTCTTGCACTTTCAGCCCTGTAATATTGACAGACTGACAGAGACATGATCCACCAACTTATGTGATCCCTGTAACTGTAACCACTGCACTGCCAGTGTCCACTGAAGAACTCTCATGTGGTATCTCGCCAAATGCGACCAGAGTACTGGCAGAGGCCATCAGCCCTAAAGACATGGATGTTGCATCTCCTAACACGCTACAAACCTTAATGACTGAATTCTTACAAGGGGAAGTTTTGCTATTTGTTGGACTGTGTCTATCTGGCACCCTATTAATTCTAAGTTCTGAGTGGGATGCAGTTTACACTTCTTGTGATTGACTGATATTCCTAATTTAACGACAACAGGTAGGAACCAAATAAAATAGAAACTTTAATCTATCTAGCGCTTCAGCAAAGCATTCAAGGAGTACAAAACTAAAGGCAATAAGCCTTCACTTAAATACACAATAATCAATCAGTCAGCTAACAAAAAAACAAGAACAATTAAATCAAAAGCTTCCAGTTACACTCTAGACTAAGGCCCAAGGGAGATAAGTACCAAAACTTTAGAATAAAAATAGTTACAGACCAGAGAGGTTCACAGGAACCTCAAAATGACCAGAACAGAGGACATTTCCAAACAGAAGCAATTGAGAGATGGTTCACACCAAACCAAAAAAATGTAAACGGTACTGATATGACTGTCAACTCTTTAGTTTATAATATTTCAGGCCTAGTTTTGTCGGACATACAGTTACAAGTTTTAAATTATGGTCTGAAATTCATTCCTGCTGTTATACCCCATTTGTATGAGTTAAAATGTGATATTTGACACATTTTTTGCATGTGGGGGTGAGGGGTTTTGTTTAAACGAGGATAACATGAATGACAGTGAGGATGCTACTTTTTATTCTTGTTATTCTGACCTGGGAGATAATGCTGATGTGGATACAATGGTCAGTGCATACAGCATTTTTGATACTACTAAGATTGTTTATACGAGTGATTTTATCCCTCCATATAAACATGAATGGATTAAACAATTTTCTTACATGTTAAATTTTGCAGTATGATGTGCTTTTGATGATTTTATGCAGAATAAACATACAGTTAGATATAATTTGACTATTCAGGAATGGAAGGAGTTACAATTATTGGCTAAGAATGATCAAATTGTTATTAAATCTTCAGATAAAGGCAATAAGATAGCTATGAATGCCCAACAATATTTCCAAATGTGTATGATACACTTACAGGACCAAAGGATATACAAGGGAAGTAACATAAGGGAATACAAGCAGGCCACTGTAGACTTTGACATACTTTATGAAAAACAGCCTATGATCGTGTTGTCTTTCTCGTGTGGCTTTGGGAAGGAAATGTAATTCTAGTAATAGTGAGTTAGCAGTTTTCTACTTTCTGCTGAAAATTCACAAAAATAAGTTTAACTCGCCTGATAAACCAATGGTCTTCTGCCTGTGAATATTTTTTGTCTAATAATGGTTTGTTTTTACATGAACTTTTGTTAACTTATGTGGTTAAATTACCTTCATATATAAGAGACTGTGTTGATTTTTTGGATAAGATATCTGATCTTGAATGGTCTAGTGATATGTTTTTCATTAATGTAGATGTATGTAGTCTCAATACAGATATTGAACATAATGTTGGTTTAGAGGCTGTTAAATACTTTGTGGGGGGACACCCCTGGATTAAACTATGTTTTGGAATTGTTATATTTTTGTTTGACTAACAACTTTTTATGTTTAATAATCAAGCTTATAAACAGATTCAAGGTACGGCTCTGGGGGCATTGTTTAGCCCCATGTACGCCAATTTAATAATGCGTTTATATTAGAACATCTCTATCATGGTGATTTTTTCAAAAGATTTGTAGTTAAGATATTATCGTTTCGTTGATCTTATTTTTGTTTGTAAAGGAGGTTTTAATGAGGTGGGTGACTATTCTGGCCGATTACAGAATAATAGGTTTGGGTTTTCCTTCAACGGTTTGCAAGTGGGCAAACAGACTATTTTTGGATGTTAATTTAACTTTAAGTAGTGATGGTTCACTATGGACATCTGTTCATAAAAAGTTTGATGATGCCGGCCAGTTTGTGGATGGTAGGAGTTGTCACCCTCCTCATATCTTAGCTTCTCTTCCATATGGGGAATGTCAGATTGAAAAGATGCAACAATGATTCTAATTTTAATACAGAAGTAAACAGAATGTACTCCATGTTTGATTATAGGGGTTATAATATAAATCTGGTACAACTGGCAGTGGATAGGGTTATTTCCAAATCCTGTGCTAGCCCCTTAAATTAAAAGGTGATATAAGGTGACGTCTAATACATTTGATTTTTCATCTAATGTAAAGCAAGAAAGCATGAGAAAAATGTACTTTGTTACCTCCCATGGTACCTTTAGTTCAATTTTAGTAAATTTAGTGAAATATTATTGGACTTATTTATTCAAATTTAGGAATTTAGTCAAGTTATTTTCACCCTGTTTGGGGATATCATATACGAGAGGTAGAAATTTGAGGGACATTTTACTACATAACCACCTCTGGTTACCAATTTTGACTACTACATTTTTGTACCCTTCTAATATGAGAGGTACTTTTCCTTGTGTTCGTTGGTGTGTATGCATTTATGCAGATAAAACGACGACTTTTATTAATGGACATTCTTTTTGTCCTTTAGAAATGTTTAATTGTGATACTGTGGGTATTAGTCTATTGCCCTACAGTGTCCATGTGGTCTAGTGTACACAGGAGAAAGCAAAAGGAAATTTAAAACTAGACTACAGGAACATGTAAGAAATATCAAAAATCAGAAGGTGGACAGTCCTGTTGTACAGCACTTTGAGTTTCACAATTCTAATCCTGTTGGCTTAAAAGCCACTATTTTAGAAAAAGTACCAATTAAGTTTAATTCTGACAATGTATATAAAAAAAGACGGTTATATAAGGAAACTATTTTTATTCGGAAGTTTGGTACTTTATCTCCCTCAGGTCTTAATCTAGAGTGTAACTGTAAGCTTTTGATTTGTTTTAATTGTTCTTGTTTTACTGGTTAATTGAGTAATTGTTTGATTATGTGCATTTAAGTGAAGGTTTACTGCCTTTAGTTTTGTACTCCTTGAAGGCTTTGACGAAGTGCTAGAGAAATTAAAGTTTCTATTTTTATTTTGGTTCCTGCCTGTCGTCGTTGGGTTTTCATTGGGTTTTTTTTTTTTTTGCTTTGTAGTTTTGTGATGTTCCTAATCTGTTTGTAAGAGTGAGGAGAAATATTTGATACTGTAGCAGTAAATTCTTGGAGGCAGCAGTTAGGACCCAATCATCTAAATACAGAAAGACCTGGATCCCATGCAGTTGGAGAGGAGCTGCTATTACAGCCACAAACATGAACACCCAGGGAGCTATAGTGAGACCAAACGGCAGTGCCGAGAACTGATGACTGGCACCCACCAGAAAAAAATCTTCGGGAGTGCCTCTGGACCTTGATATGGTAGCAGGCATCCTGGAGATCAATACAGCACATACACTTATCCTTTCTCAGAGGTAATGGACTGCACCATGGTCATCTGAAACTTTGCCCGTTTGACATACTGATTAAGGTTACCAAGATCCAATGCTGGTCTGAGGTCCCATCTTTTTTGGAACTAAAAAGAACCTGGAATAGACTATGGATCCTAAATGGTCTGAGGGACAGGCTGGATGACTCTTTTGTCTTGTAACTTTAATACTTTGGTTGCTGCAGAGGACAACTGATTGCTAATATGCCACCCAATCCTCAATCTTTGCTTTGGGGAAGTCAAATGGGGTATGGTATAGCATCTGGTTATTATCCTTAGCACCCATGAATCAGAAGTTATGGTTTTTGCCAGGGTAAAGGGTGTAAGGCTAAGTATCCCCAGACTGCCTCCAGTGGGCGGCAGTCAAGCAACGTTCAGTGACAGGCCACAGAAACCTTGATTTTGCAGTCTGCTTCTTCTTTCTGGGTGGCGTATGAACAGCCTATACCTCTGCCCCAGGGAGGTCTATCCCCAGGACTGTACTGGTGAAAATCTTGGAATTTTTTAAACCACATTTCTCTAACTAATCTTTGATTCCTTGAAAAAGGATTTTTGAGGAGTAGAAAAATGATTCCCATGGTAAATAAGGTCTTACATGCACCAGTCTCCTTGGACCACCCAAAGCCCTTTCCACAGCCTTGAAAGGCAACTTGGTTAAAGAAGCGGGAGAGAAACTACCCCCATCAGCAGACTCGATAGGCTTCTCAACTCCAAAAGAGGTAAACTCTGAGGAGGACCTTGAAAGCCAAGCGGTCTACAGCTCGAGCACCACAGAGGAGGAATGGTTCCAAAAATTTTGGAGTCGATTCCAACCCCGATGATCTGACTCTGGGACTCTTCTCAACCCAAAGGCACCAACGTCGCGAAAGTAAGGGATGAAGGTGAAGCCAAAGTCTCCTGGGCTATAAGATCAGACGATGTGGCAGAAGGATTCGGACCCACAACTGTCTACTCTGTAAAAGGAAACTGTCAGAAAAAGATTGGGAGATGTTGAAGGGCCTGATCCCAGCACTCCCTTTGGGGACAGTGCATGGAGGACCCCCACCCGAATCTGTGTCCCTAGGAATTTCCTGGCCTTGATGGTACCTTTTGTTGAAGTATAAGTGAATGAAGTCTTAGGCTGACCAGACCTTAGATAAGGCTGGTTTCAGGGAGGGAGTTTGGATGAAGTTGCAGGTAGATCCTACTGCCTTGGCAACCTAGATACCAGACCCAAAAACAGCAGTCAGATCTAGAGACCTTTTCTTCAATTTTTCTACTCTTTTCTTGTCGCTTCTCATATTGTCTGTGTTTCTGTTTAGATCATTCTCTCTGGATTTTCCCTCTCTTTCTCCCCGTTTTTATTTCTAGATGGAGAAATAGAAGATACTTTGGCCTCAGAAGACACTTTGGACCTTGTTGGACTTCTCAGACATTACAACCAAATTATCACACTCAGGAAATTTGAAACACGTCATTCTGTATACAAGCAGTTAGGAAAAAAAATATATTTAACTATATAAATCTTCCTAGAAAGTTCTAACACAGCACACAAAGAAACATTTTTGAAAAGAGCTATCTAAATTACCTAACGACCTATCTAGCCTACTCCTTACACTATATGAAAAACTAATAACTACTCAAAAATGGAGAAGCAAAGATTTTAATCAAAAATAGTTTTCAAGTATCACTAATGTGTTGAGTTCTTGGGGGACACATCTGATCGAACATGCGGCAAATGAGATCTGAGGTAAATCAGCCAGGAGAAGGGAATTGTGGGCAGGGAAAGAGTCAAAGCTCTTGGATCCAGTACTCTAGTAAAAGGTGCTGAAGTATGATCGGACTGGATCCAATAACACACACGTTGAATCTGATGAAAACAGACATCTAATAGCCTGTTCCAGAACAGGAGTATCATCTGAGACACATACATGCCCCCCCCCCACACACACACACACACATCATATTTATGTAAAAGGCAAGGTTTAATTCCCAGGATCGGGTAGTTCTGATGCTATTTGTTTTGCAGATTACGCAAGAAGTCCCATCATTGTGGGATCCTGAAACGCCCTGTATGCCAGACACAGACCACCCCTCAACTGTCAGTAGAAGACAGAGTATAGGGATAGAGCATTGAGGTGATCCATGTAAGACAAACTAAAGCCCTGCATTCTTTTTGCAAGGATCATCTGCTATCATTTCAGTTGTTGCATGTGCCTGTTCAGCTGCACACTGAAGAAGGCATTGTATTCAGCGATGGGTCTGATCAGGGCTAAGTACAGTAGAATGGTTACTACTTTGGACCTAGATGACATACCCTTGCTTATAAGTTAAACATAGAATAATTTCCTTACTACCTTAAACACATGTTGGTCAAAAGCCAGGTTACTGTCTACATACTCCCCAAAATCTCTGACTACTGAGTTTACTCTTGGGGGGGGTGTTATCAATGACATAGTTTCCTGTGGTAGAATTCCCAAAGGGTAATATCAATTAATTTTCAGCAATGAGTTTTTAGCAGTGTCTATCACACCAGTTACTTGTCTGCGCTAGCCCTTCCTGGAGAATTCTTGTGCTCACAGTTTGCAATCATCTGCAAACTTGGTCAGCCACAGGCTCTTGACACTGGCCATGACTTCTGAGAAGCAGATAACAAACAGGAGAATACCCAGCATGGAGTCCTGAGGGTCTCTCCTAGTGACCTGCATCTTTGTGGAGGTGGGCTCCCCTATCCTAACTTCCTGGGTCCTATCGGAGAGCCAGCTAGCAATCCAGCATGTATCATACAGGTTTATGCCTATTTCCATGGGTCTGTTTTGCAATGCCTGAGCAAGGTATTGTATCAAATGTGTTGTGTTGGGCCAGGTCAAGGCAACCAGTATGCACAGTTTTATCTTCATCCATTGCACCTTCTCAAAGAAGTCTATCATATTAAGTAGACAAGATCTTCCCTTGACAAAATTATATTGAACAGGTTCTACTGTCTATAGATTTTCTATGCCACTATTGATAATTTCCTGAGAATTCCTTCTATGGCTTCGCATACAAGACCACTCAGACTAAGGGGTCTGCAGGTTCCAGAGTCAGGAGAGGGCCTGCCCTTATATAGAGATGAAAGTTGCAGTTTACCATTGACAACACTAAGCCTGACTGGAGGCTATGGTTAAACAGAAAATCCAGTTGTCCTGATAGGTCATGTTTCATGCTACTTAGGAGATACCCTGGCATATTCTCGGGTCCAATCAATGTGGTGTTCTTGAAGAGTGCATTCAAGACCTGTTCTTTAGTGATGGTTGGGGGGGAGCTATGTTTTATAGTATTGCCTAAGGGGTGACTAGGGGGGATAAAACTGGAGGTATATTTGTCAGACAGTTTGTGTCTTTCGGCTTTTCCCGGTTAGGGGTCGCCACAGCGGAACTCCGATCTGCTAATGACTGGCACTAGATTTTTTTACATGCCGAGTTGCCAGCTCTGACGCACATTTTATATATATAAATATATATATATTTGTACATATACATTTATATTTGTCAGACAGTACATTTCTATATGTTCTGGCTCTCTGCAGGTGGCTCCATTCACAGTGAATTCTGCATATTGTTGAGTACAGCCTTTGAGGATATGGATATATCTAAAGAAAGCCTTGTGGTGGTCCTTGGTCTGAGAGGCCATTTTTATTTCAGAATTGGCTTTGGTAAATCTGATATGCCCTCTAAGTTCTTTGTTTAAACTGATGACAGAGTTCTTATCCTACTGAGCATTACATTTCCTGACTTTTGCAATGACTTTCTTGCTTATGTTGTATAGCCTACTGATATTTAAATTCCAGCAGAGTAGCTTGCTTTTTGAGTTTGTTCTGAGCTTATGTCCAAGTAGGCAAAGCTGTCTCTATGCATTTATTAACATGACTGTACTGCATCCGTGAACAATTCCTCAAAGGCAACCATTTTTTTAGGGTTTTAGGGGGAAGCTCAAATATTGTCAGGTTGTCACTTAATACTAGGAAGCTTGTCTTACAACAGTTTTTACATGCTATAGCATTAGCAGGGGTCACAGATTTTAATTTATTAAAGAAGACAGCTTTATGGTCCAGCCTTACCAGAGAGAACATCACACTACAGGGAGGTCCAGATTTCTCTCAATGTTAATAAGGACCAGGTCCAGTATGTTTGCTCCAATAGTGGGTGTGTGGACTCTCTGGTCCAGGGTGTTGGTGTTTACAAAGTCCAGAAACCTCTGGGGCTGCACGTCTGGGGTTGTGTACGATTCCCAGTTTGTAGTGTGATAGTTAAGGTCACTTATGAATATAGTATTGAGTTATATGGTGAGAATTTCCAATAAGTTTATGTATGACTAATGCGTTTCCTGGATCATACAAGGGGACCTACAACTAATAAGAATATGGTACTGGATTTTACCTATGATAATTTGGATGTGGAGAAGCTCAGTTTCATCATCCTGTTTGGCCTGCCTTGAAGTGACCTTGTTACTGTAGATGGAGACACCTCCACCTTTATTCCCTGCCTGTGCAACAGCTGGTCTAAAAGTGTAGAAGGTACTGGAGCCTTGCACTGGCAGGGTAACCTGTTCCATGGCTTTAAACCATGCCTAGGTTACTGCACAGATGTCTGTAATATTTAGGGTGAGAAGAGCTTGGAGAGAGTGGAGTTCCCTGTTTAGACACCTGTCACTGAGCAATAACACCTATAGGATTCCCTTGGGTTGATTTTGCTATGTTAGAAGTTTGTCAGTTTGACATTGCCTAAAACGGCACTATGGGAAAGAACAATCTTTTAGCCATCATTTGAAAGCACAGAGGAGGCAGGTGCAGAACATCCTTGGCCAAGCAATCTGGTCTGTTAACTATATCTTCCCATGCTGACAAATATTGCACCCTCCCCTTTGAAAAGACACCAGAAGCTAAGCCAATTATTAAAGTCAAGCATCATCATCTGCTCATGTTGTGACATCATCCTTGGTGTTAGACTCATGCCAGACTGGGAGATGCAGCCCAAGAGTTCCATAAAATCTATCTTCATATAGTTCAGGGAAGTCGGTCCCAGGTCATTACACCCATATGGACTATGGCACAGTCATACCAGTACCTGTGGTCCACTGTCCTGAGTGCATGAGTGATCTGGCAGATCCTGGCCCCTGAGACAACTGACAATGATTTTCTCCCTATTTAGCCTTGTGAGTGGGACTTGTGCGCCTCTCAATTAAGTCTCCTGTAACTAAAATATTGGGTAGTGTGGTGGCTTGCCTTATCAGCTTTGAAGTTAAGGCTCCATGTAGTCTGTCTGTGCTGCAGTGGGTATTGTTTTGGTGGAGTGTTTTTGGAGCTGCTGAGGATATCTGTTGCTGGTAAATGTCTGGGGGGGGGGGGTTTAGGAAAATGATGAACAGCCTCGGCATATGTGGACCTGTGTGCCTGATCAACACTGTGCGCACATTTCTGACAACTTTGTTGGTATGGCGTGCACTTGTATACGAGAGTTTTGCCTCCAAGTACAATGTGTAAACATTTCTCACATACACCATATTTTTTTTGAAAATAAGTTGGTTGGTAGTAAACATAAGAAAACTGCTACACTGTCTCAGGACGCCAGTATCCACCAAGCTAGCTGTAGATATAGCAGGAAAAGTTCAAGTGCATGGTTTCTGGCCCTATTTGGGTAGCCTGTAAAGTTGTTTCAGGAGTGAAGAGTAATAATGGGTGTTATCTACTCCTAAGCACCAGGTGCATTGCTTGTCCATGTGCAAACTAGTTTCTCATTACACAACCAAGTAAAATGGCAGTCTTGCTGGGCCAAAAGTGCAGGAATACAGTAAGTAAGTACCAGCAACATATACAAAGTAGCAAATTACAGAGTAACACTGCCTGGAAGGCAGCTTCACAAAAGTGCAGATCTTGGTAATTCAGCATAGTATTAGGGAAGTTTACAAAGATTTAAAATGCAAAATCAATAAAGTAAAATAAAGCAGCAGAACTAATACAATTACCCAAGATCAAAGCAGAAGAATTAAACACAGTTAACTGAAGATCAAAACAATAAATCTGTCTTGTAAACACTGAGCAGGATTAATTCAGAACCCTCTGAGTGTGGCAAGGAAACTGAGCAGGAGACAATTTGTAGTACTAGAGGTTTGCTCAAAATCAATACTGGTTTGCAGGGTGGGCATTTAGTATTATGCTTCTATGGAAAGCAACGGGTTGGAAAATACTTAAAAATAGCTTTCACAACTTACAAGAGCATTGAAAGGATGTTGAGGGTTGGCATTGGAAGTCAGATTACCATAAAATGAAAGAAATAATGAATAAAAAAAAGGAAGTTATGTACTCACCATAACGCTCCATCTATGTTGTCCATTTTCACTTATCCTCAACATATGGGTTCAGTTCTGAGCTTCAGAACCAACTTGGCCATTATTGCAGCTTGGAAAAGCCAAAACCCTTACCCACAAGGCTGCACTCCTAGTTACCTCAGACTGAGTCTGCTGAAAGACAGAATGAAAAACCCGGAAAGCCTTCATAGAGACCATATCTGGAACCATATAAGAATATCAATAGCCTATACATGTCCATTATCCATTCCACCAAAAACTTCAAGGGCAGGGGAAAGGAGTAATGGGAGTCGAGGATAAATGAAAATGGACACCACAGAGAAGGAATGTTACGGTGAGTGCATAATTTCTTTATCTGATGATGTCGATTTTCATTTTATCCTTGACATATGGGACAGAGTCCCCGTCTACCTTAGACCTTGGGAGGACTCGAGGAAGGATATTCCTGAGCACCATAGAACCAAATGATGCTCTTCCCCTAGAGACCAGATCCAATTTGTAATAGGTAATAAAGGTATGAGGTGAAGGCCAAGTTGCTGCTGCACACAGATCATCCACAGAAGCTCTAGATTGAAAAACTGCTAAGGTAGCTACAAGCTCTTGTAGAATGCGCCTTTAAAGGCCTAGGCAAACTAATTTTCTTTTTGTTATAGATGAAAGAAATACATTCTTTGAGGCATCTGGCTAGCGTCACTTTACTCACTGGCTGGTCAACTGTTGTAGATGAAAATGACACAAATAGCTGGTCAGATTTTCTCAAATCCTTAGTTCTGTGTAGATAGAAACATTACTTGTCTGTGAACATCTAATAAATGTAAGCAGTATTCACCTTTGTTAGCAAAGTTGGGAAAAAAAACTGGTAAATTAGTCTGATTAATGTTGGTCTCTGACACTACCTTAGGCAATAAGGAAGGATTGCTTCTTAGCAAAACTCTATCTTTGTGGAAAATCAAGTAAGGTTTACATAAGACTTGTACTTCTGAAATTCTTCTGGCAGAAGTTATTGCCACTAGAAGTATGGTCTTTGAGGATAAAAACTTCAGATCACATTCAGCTGATGGTTCAAAAGGAGGTTGAACAATGGCTTGCAACACTACGTTGAGATCTCAAGGTGGGGTAAGACATATGTAAGGGGGGTTTAGCAACAGTATTTCTTTTAAGAAGGCCTTGCAAAGCTTATAAAAAGCCAAAAAGGATTCTTTAAAATCATTATGGAAATTGGAAAAAGCAGCAAAGTGAATTTGTATGGTAGACTGGGAAGCACTTGCTTTAAAAGTGAAGCTAAAAATTCTAGGATTGTATCAATTGGTGCTGAGAAAGGATCAATATTGTTATCATGAGCCTAAAAGGTAAACCTCCTCCATTTACTAGCATTGAGTTTACAGGTAGCTGGCTTATGAGCGGCTAAGATAATATGACATACTGGGGAGAAAAGTGAGGGAAGCCTGGCTATTAACTAAACTGGAGAAACCAAGCTGTCAGCTTGAGGTTCGCAATGTTTGGATAGATTAATCCCTTTGGATGGGATAGAAGGTCTGGAGCTGGGTCCAGAATCCCAGGCTGCTGAATCAGATAAGACCAAAGAAAGGGAAACCATATTGGTCTGGGCCAAAAAGGTGCAATGAGGATTACTTTGCTCTTCAGCCGGATTGCTTTCTGTATAGTTTCATAGTATAGTACTAGGCTATCTCTGATGGACTTGGATTTTTGAGGTGGGAGCATGTCCACCAGATCCTGATTGATGGCCTCCTTGCGTCAGGCAGAGATCACCTCTCTCTGAGCAGGGTATGATACTGAATAGAGCTGAAGTTTCTTTTAGTCTGGCAGAATAGACATATGTTGGTTGGCCTTGATGATCCTCTTGGTGAGGTTTTTTTGTCTCCTCTCTCCAGCTGCAATGCCGGGTGGTGAAACATACAAATGGGCATTATTACTCAATCATGGAGTCTGATGATGAGGAAGATAGAGGACAATGACATCCTTGAATCTGGATGTGAATCCCTTGAACTTCATGATGTGTGCAAGTAGTAGAATGTTTTAACACCACTTGCTGCGTGGGTATCAAATGAGAAGGTGCTGGTCGCTGGTCGGGTCCCTAGGTCTCTAGGTCTCTTTCATTACTTGGGTTGCACTGCGGGTTGCTGATAATTTTGTTTGTTTTTGTTTTCCAAAGGGATGACTATAGCCAGGGATTAAAGGAATTGGTGGAAAGGCATACAGCAGTCTAGAGGGCCAAATGTGAACAAGGGCTTCTCTCAGTGACTCCCCCAGAGGGGGTATCAGGGCACAGTAGTTGCTGCACTTGTTCAGGGGAGAGGCAAATAGATTGCAGCAAGGCTGGCCTGATTGATGGAAAATCCTTTCCGTCACCTTTGGACTGAGAGACCACTCATGAGGCAGGAGAATACACCTGCTTAGTTTGACTGCTATCACACTGGAACTCCCCAGAATGTGTGTTGCTATCAGAAAGCGGTTGGAAGAGATTGCCCACTGCCACACTCAGGTTCTTCCCTGTTTTGATGATGTACCAAACCATTAACATATTGTCCATGTGAATCTCAATTGCTCCCGCAGGAAGAGCAGTCTGAAAGGCTTGCAATGCTAAAAGCACTGCCCTTAGCTCTAGTGCACTGATATGCAAGTTGGCCTCTGTAGGGGACCAAGTGCCTTGGACAGTCTTGCCCAAATAATGCCCCCCCACCCCCATCTGAGAGGCGTCTGTGGTTAACTATGGCTTGGGATTATGATGGGACAAAGAGAACACCTAAAAGAATGTCTTTGGAAAACATCCAGCAAGCTAAATCTTTTCTGAAGTGACTGATCAAAATCAGGTCTGACATTGGTTGGTGTAACACTGACCACTGAGACATTAGCAACCATTTAAGTATCCTCATGTGATATCTTGGCAAGGGAAAGAAAAGCTGTGTAAAGTCTTACCATAACTGGCAGTTGCCCTCTTCTATATGTTGCAGTACTCATTACATCCTATCCTGCCAAAGTTGCTCAAATGTCCGAAAATTGATTTTCATATTATATTTTCCTATCTAATATGCAATTTTATATTCTTCTGTAAGGAATGTTATGCAAGAAAGCCTTTTGATTATTATATATCCTTTACTACTGTAATTTTCAAAAACGTAACCTCTACTGCCATGAATGTAACTACTTGCTGAGCTTTCCTCCCTGGGCCTCCACTGAGAATGGGTTGCTCTGACCCAGTGGACTCTCCTGGTCAACAAATTCAAATAAATAAAAATAAACATAAATAAATAACATGAGGGAGTTCGCCTCTGGCTGACTCGCATGTCTGGCCAGTATGCCAAGGTCTTAATGCTACTGTTAGGTATGTGGAATGCCGCACATCATCCAACGTATTTTAGCCATAAAGAGACATCAGATATAAAGTGCACTAACCTCAGAATTGAATGATACCAAGTAACAGCCTGGGCTAGGGTGAAAAGAACATGCTGCCAGGGAAACAGGCAAATCTTGGATTGAAGGCGGGGGAAGGGGGAGTAACACTGCAGCACATAGAAGAAAAGGACATCTATGGTTATGGTAAGATTTTACACAACTACTCTATGCCTTTCTATTCATATGCTGCAGTATTCATTATATGAGGGAGAATGCCAAAGCTCATGCAAAGGAAGGATTGGGTGGAGGGCCAGAACCATTTTCTATAAAGCCATGCAGAATAGCTCTGGCAAATCCAGCCCTGGACCTGGAGACTACATCCAATTCATAATTTTTAGTGATGGTATGTACTGAGGACCAAGTAGCTGCCTACAGGTTGGAACTAGTGTCCAAGCCTTCAAAAAAGGCTCCCAAAGTGGACACTGCCTTAGTAGGGTGTGCCTTCACAGGGAGGAACTTTCCATTGGATGAATAACAGAAGGAAATAGCTTTAGAGATCCAAGAAGAGATAGTCTGCTTGGAAATAGGTTGACCCAGGGCCCTTGGGTGGTAAGAAAAACAGGTGCTCACATTTGTGGACAGATATGGTTTTGTTTAGTTAGTATCTGAGTTGCCTGTGTACATTCAAAGTGTGCAGAATCTTCTCACTGGAGGATTGAGAAAGAAAAGAGGTGGGAAGGTTGACAGACTGATTGAAGGACAATTCATTAACCACTTTGGGCATAAAAGAGGGATTAGTGCGCATGTGGAAGATGGTAGGGGGGAATTAAACATTAAAGCCTGCAACCTAGAGACCTTTCTAGCGGAAGTAACAGCCGCTAATATAACAGTTTTCCATGTGCAGTGTTGTAGTGAAGAGGGACTTGCTGGCTCAAATGGGGCAAGGGTAAGTTTCTCCAAAACAAAGATGAGATCCCGAGGGGGTGGAACTGGTTTCTTTTTTGGTCTAATGTGAAGGATGCCTTTAAGGAATAGTTTGACTTCAAATCTTGAAGCTAAAGGAGTTGACATAGGCAGACAAGCTGAAATAACTGAGAGGCGGGCTTTCACAGAAGAATAGGACAGCCAACTGTTCATCATTTCACAAAGATAGTGAATGTCCAAGTAGCTTTGTCCCAACAGTGGCTGCAAATCCTTTTAAGACCAGATGGAAAACCTCTTCCATTTGGAAATGTAGGATTCCCTAGTAGTGGGTATTCTGGCCTCTTGCAGAACTTTTAGCATGTCCTCTGAGAAAAAGGTGTCTGAAGGGAAGAATCCCATCCCTCACAGGCTCAGGTTCAGAGTTGACAGTTGTGAATGCACTGAAGTTCCCTTGTCCTGTGTGAGCAGGTTCATCCTGTGGGGTAACTTGTGGTGACAGCCCTTGGCTAAATGCAGGAGGAGGGGGGACCAAAGCTGTCTTGGCCAAAACGGGGTCACCAGCAAGACATTTGGTTGATCCCACTGAATCTGCAGTAGGACTTTTTGGAGGAACTGGAAGGGGGATGAATAAAGAAATATCCCCTTCCAAGATAAAGATAGAGTGTCCAACTTCCATGCCAGGGGATGAGGAACCCTGGCACAAAATGTGGGAAGTTGTCTGTTCAAAGGGGAGGCAGAGAGATCTGAGGTGTACTACATCGATTGACTAGGTCCATAAACACATCTCTGTGTAACGTCCATTCGTGAGACTGAACCATGGACCTGCTTAAAGTGTCTGCTACCACATGCTTGGCTGAAGGAAGATAAACAGCCTGAAGAGATCTTGCTTTGTAAGGCTAGCTCCAAGGCCTGAAGAGCTGGTCTGCATAGGAGATAAGACCTCATCTCTCCTTGTTTGATGATATACCAGAGGACAGTGGTGTTGTCTGTGAACCACCTCAGTACTCCTGGAAGCGAAGATTTGAAGGGCGAAAACCAGAGTCCTCATCTCTTATGCTGATGTGCTCTTTTGTCTGAGTTGTAGACCATGCATCCCTGACTTTCAAAATTTGTAGAGTTGCACCCCATCTTATGTCTGAAGCATCACTCTATAATTCTTGGTGGGAAGGGGGGGGGGCTGTACAGATAGGCCTGGATTCCTTGAAACCTGAAGTATACACCAATCTAACTCCTTTTTCAAACAAGGCAGGAGTGAAATAAAGTCCAGAGGAAGGGAGTGTTGCATCCAAACTGTCCTTAAAAAATTTTGAATTTTTCTCATGTGTAGCTTGGCCAAGGGGAGCATGGGAATAGTGGATGCCATGAATCCCAGGAGACTTAGGAATTCCCTGGATGTCAAGGATTGCAAGGGGTAACAAGCCCTTGAGATAGGAATTTAAGAACAGGACTGTTTCTGTGGACAGAAAGGGTAGCATCCTGTCTGTCTGAATCCTGCAGCCGAGAAAAATGTGGCATTGAGAAGGAGTCAGAGAGGACTTTTGATAATTTATAATGAAGCCCAAACTCTCTAGAAGGTGGTCTGTGGACTGGGCCTGTATGAGCAGATCATTTAGGTAAGGGAAAATCTGTATACCCTGTAATCTGCAATAAGCTATGACAGGAGCTAAACATTTCGTGAAGACCCTCGGTGCCGCAGATAGCCCAAAGGGCAAAGCACAGAACTGAAAATGCAAGGAAGCAACAGAAAAACAAAGAAATTTACTGAACTGATGGTGAATGGGAATGTGAAGGCAAGTCTAATGACCATGAAAGCTTGGGGAAGTATGAGGGGAAGAAGGGTGGGTAAAGTCAGCATTTGAAAGGTGGGGCCTTTCAGAAAGGTACCTGAATGGGAGAGGTCCAGAATGGGCCTCCAGGGGCCATCCTTCTTGGGACGAAAACATCCTTGAGTAGAATCCCTTTCCCAGTTGGGGGAGGGGATTTTGACTAGTCCCTTGTAATAGAAGAGCAGATAGGACCTGAGGGAAAAGTTCCAACTGTTCTTTTGGTGGCTGTGAGATACCTCTGAAGGAGAGGAAAGTTTTTCAAATCATGAAATACCCTTGTTTGACGATGTAGAGGACCCAAGAGTCCTGGGTCATCAGTTTCAAAGCAGGTAAGGAGAGAGAGATGCGAAGAGATAGAGGGGTGGACGGTCCTTGATGCAGGTAGTCACAGGTTACCAGGCTTAGCTTAGAGCTGAAAGGACCGTTTCTGACAGGAAGTGGAAAGAAAAGTTTTTGAAGATGTTTGCTTCTTGGGACCGCTCTTTCTTTTGGAGGAAGAGGACAACATAGGTTTCCTAACAAAATTGGTCTTAGCAGGATAGTTCCTCTGGAATCTGGGGACAGGAGAAACAAGGCTGTGTTTAAGATCCTGGATCTCCTTGCCTTTCTCTTGTAGTGATTTAAAAAGGTCTACATCCAAGCTACCAAATAAGGCTTTATTGTCCGTCAGTTTGGCCTTGAAGTCATCAGGTAAGGGTTGTAATCAGAAACAGGAGTTCCTCCTCAGAACAGACTCAGAAGCTGCTGCCCTTGCTGAGGCATCCGCAGCATCATAACTGCACTTGATAGAGTGCCTTGTAACCTGGGCAGAAGAGTTAAGGAGAGAAGCTTGGAGGGTGAGTCAGGGAGCTCCGAGAGGAGCTTTCCTGCATCTGACAGGACAGCCAGGGAATATTTGGCCATGTGGGTTTGATAATTAATTGCCCTGAAGGCCAAGGTAGCGGAAATGTAAACTTTTTTCCCCAATTTTTCCATTACCTTGCCCTCTTTGCCAGATGGCAGTATAGAAGAGGAAGGCAAAAGTTTAAAAGCCTTATAAGATGAGACTGAAATAGTAGCTGGGTCTGCAGAAGGAGCTTTGAAGGGGAATTTGGAATCCTCATGCACTTTGAAAAAATTATCTGGGTGCCTGGGAGCTGGAGGCTTAGAGTCCAGATATTTAGAAGCAGTTGGAAAAGCATCCAAACAGGTTGGAAGAACCAGAGGAATGGCAGAAGGATTGAGGGAATTCATCTGAAGGAGGTCATAATACCGCTTTTATATGTCCAACATCTGACAACAGTCCCATTTAAAAAAAAAACTCTTTCATTTTCACAATAGTCTCCCCAAAGGTAATGTCTTCCCCAGGGGAATCTGTGCCATTAGATTCTTCCTCTGGTGAAGCATAACTCAGAGGGAAAGCAATTTGGGTGGAATAAGCTAAGGACTCATCACCTGATGCATCTGAGGAAGTGTCTGCAGACATCCTCTTAAAGCAGAGGGAGAGAAGGCAGTCAAAGGAAAAGTAGCAGCGGGAGGCTGAGGCAGTGCCATGAAAGCATTGAAAAGGCCTTGTGAAAAGACCTGCCAATCTGGAGCTTGATCTTAGGGAACTGGAGCAACATATTTTGTTTTCATTTTATTAGGACCTTCCATATGACGGAAGGTGGAAGGTTCCGATCTCGGCCATATGCACATCCTCCCACATGGTGATTTGGGTGACATCACGTGGGCCATCAGTAATAACGAGTTGTGGTTCCCCCTTTTTGCTCATATCAGACACCTACGATTCCCTCCCAGACTTGCTGGTAGACTCTGTCTGGGCATCTATCATGGCACCCGCCGAGGGAAAGTCTACCATTTCTGGTATGGTCTCCAGGCCTACATCAGTCTTGGGAGAGATGCCTGGAAGAGAGGGAGCAGTAGGGATATCAGCCAGAGGTCTCTTGGCCTTTTTAGATTGTGGCTCGTCTGAAGGGCCTGACCTAACCTCCATTTCAAGTGCTAAACGCTTAAGGCGTTGATTTGCTAGATAAAGCTTTAAGTAAGCTAAACGATTCCAAAGGGTTTTGGGAACAATGGACTTACAGAAGGCGCAGGTGGTATTGTCATGGTCTAGGTCTAGGCAGAACAAACAAGTCATGGGAATCCTTATGTGGAATCTGCCCTTCCACAGTGACACTTGCCCTTCCTCACTGACAAGAAATCACCAAAATTACAACAGTAGCAAAATAAAATGAAAGAACCCCAAACAGGGTGTTTATCTGAAAAGTTCATGAATAATCTGGAGAGTGAACATCTGTGAGCAGGCAATCAGACAAGCAGCAGAAAAGTCCTGAGGCTGGTGCGTGCTGAGGTCTCCTTTATATCAGACATCTCTTAATGGCCAACATACACTGGATGATGTGCAGCATTGTACGTACCTAACAGTAGCATTAAGACTTTGGGATCCTGGCCGGACATATGAGTCAGCTGGAGGCAAACTCCCTCACGTAATGAATAGTGCAGCATGTCAAAAGAAAGACATCTAGAGTTACAGCTGCAGCCATGGAGCCCAGTGCTTGAGGGACTAGATGAGCAGCAACTTTTTTTGTTGTTGATTAGTTTCTGTACCTGAACTCTGTTTTTCAGTAATCTCACAGGGGGAAGAGAAGCTTTGGAATTTCGAGTATTTAAAAGGGCTCCTATGAACTCTAAATTTTGACTTGGGGTCAAATTTGATCTCTCGTAATTTACAGTTATTCCCAGAAGAGAACAAATGTGAAGGTACATGGTCTCTTGCTCCTTTTATCAATTGATGCCTGGTTGGAATGGTAATGACTCAGTCATCTAGATATGGAAACACTTGAAATCCCTGCAGTCTCAAGTGAGATGCTACTACTGCCATGCATTTGCTGAATACCCTGGCAGCTGTGGTGAGACCAAAGGCCAGAACTCTAAACTGACAGTGACTGGCTCCCAGCCAGAAGTGCAGGAAACTTCTCGATCATTTGCCCATTTCTATTTGGTAATATGCATCCTGAAGATCTACTGAGCACATCCAATAGTCTTTTTCCAAAAATGGAAGAATAGTCTATACCGTGACCACCCAGAATTTAGTTGACAAACTGATTTGTTCAGTACACTTGGATCCAAACTTGGTCTCCAGTCCTGTCTTTTTTGGCACTAAAAAGAATCTTGAATAAACTCCAGACTATATCTGGTCTGCTGGGACTTCTTGGAGGACTCTTTTTCTAGCAGTGTTTGGATTTCTAGAAAGAATAGTTATGTAGAATCTTACCATAACCACAGATGTCCTTCTCTTCCATGTTGCAGTATTCCAAACCCTTGGGTTATCCTCTGCTATGCTACTCAAACGTCTGCCCAGTATACAAAAGCTTGTAGTCACTACACTACTAGGTATGTGGGATGTCTGACGTTGGCCTAGGGAGCATGGGCCATAAAAGTGAAAAATGCACATACCTTTCCTCAGAACTGAACGCCCTAGTCAGACCCCAGTCCCAGGACAGCTGTACAAGTCCTGTGCCATCCAAGAAATAACAGTTTAGATGGAATGAAGGGGGTAAGGTGGGAGGGAATGAACACTGCAATAAGGAAGAGAAGGACATCTGTGGTTATGGTAAATTTTACACAACTATTCTATGTCCTTCTATTCTCATGTTGTAGTATTCCACAGAGAAGAGGAGGGTGGTGGTATGGAACTGTTCGCCACATAGCCACGTAAGATTGCCTTAGCAAACCCCACTATGGACCTGGATATCTTATCCAGCCTGTAGCGTGTAGTGAAGATATGGTCAGATGTCCATGTAGCTGCCTCTAAAATGGAAGCAGTGTCCAGTCCTTTGAAGAAGGCCCCAGATGAAGCCATGGCTATAGTGGAGTGGGCCTTAATTTTTGAATTGAGTTGGTTCCCATGGAATGTGCAGCAAAAGGATATAGCCTTGGAAATCCAAGCAGAAATGCTCTGTTTTATCACCGCTTTTTCCAGAGCTCTGGAGTGAAAGCAGACTAACAATTGCTCTGCTTTCCTAATGGTCTTAGTCTTGCCAAGGTAAAATCTAAGTTGTCTGTGAACATGAAGGGAATGTAACATTCTGTCATTTTGGGAGGGAAACAGGTGGGGGCAGATGAATACCCTGATTAAAGGATAGCTCATTGACCACCTTGGGCATAAAAAGGAGGGGTTCGTCCTTAGGGTCACTATCATTGAGGAAGATGACAAAGGGAGGTGTTGCCATGAGGGCCTGGAGCTCTGACACTCTTCTGGCTGATGCCAGGGTCAAGAGGAGTACAGTTTTCCAGGTACAATGTTTCAGAAATGCCTTAGATGCTGGTTCAAAGGGGGCAACAGTGAGTTTCTCTAAAACGTAATCCAGATCCCATGGAGATGGAACCGGCCCTCCTGGGGGGCCTGAGGTGTAGCACTCCCTTGAGGAATAACTTTGGAGGGAGATGAGATGCTGGGGGGGGGGTCAGGAGGCAGACAGACTGAAATAACAGCAAGGTGTGCTTTAACAGACGAATATGCCAACCTTCCTTGCAAGAGTTCACACAGATAGGACAGCACTAAGAGGACCTAACTGTGAAATGGGTCTAGCTGTCTTTGTAGACACCACATGGAGCATCTCTTCCATTTTGACAAATAAGATCTCATAGTGTTAAGTTTCCTGGCCTCCTGCAGGGCTGTTAGCACGTCCTCAGTGTAAAGGTGTCTAGAAAGGATCAAAATTCTATCACCCACAGGTTAAGATTCAGAGATTCCACATGGGGATGGATTAGGGGATCCCTTGCCCTGTGTGAGAAGGTCCAATCTATGAGGTAACTTGTGATGATTGCCCCTGGCTAAATGCAGGAGGAGGGGGAACCAATGCCGTTTTAGCCAAAAGGGAGTCACTAGCAAGAGTTTTGGTTTGTCCTGCTGGATCTTCAGCAGGCCTTTTTAAAGTAATGGGAAGTGGGGGGGATGCATAGAGAAACATCTCCTTCCACGAGAATGGAAAGGCATCCATTGCCCTTGCTAAGGGACCAGGTAGCCTGGTACAAAAAGTGGTAGTTGTCTGTTCAGAGGGGAAGCAAACAAATCTATTTGTGGTGTACCCCACACCTGTGAAAATATCCAAAAACACATCCCTGTGAAGCATTCATTCATGGGATTGTGACATGGACCTGCTCAAGGTGTCTGGCTGAATGCTCTGAGCTGAAGTGATATAAACTGTCTGTAGGGAGACTCTGTGTTGGACTGCCAGGTCACAGGCTTTGAGTGCAAGTCTGCATAGCAAATAAGATTTGGTTCCTCCCTGTCTGTTCACATACCACAGAAATGTAGTGTTGTCTGTGAACAATTTCAGGGGTCCTTGTTTTAGGGCATGAAGGAAGGCTGTCAGGGCAAATAGAATTGCTCTCATTTCCCTGATGCTGATGTGCTCCCGCCTGAAGGTGAGTGACCAGGTACCCTCCACTTTCAGGTTGCTCAAAGTAGCCCCCCAGCCCAGACCTGAGGCATCTGTGTACATCTCCTGGACTGGGACAAGGGGTTTTAATGGAAGTCCTAGGTTGAGTGTAACCTGGTTCAACCACCAAAGAATCTCATTCCTTAGGCAAGGAAGGAAGGGAATGCTGAAGTCCAAAGGATGTGAGTGTTGACTTATAGGTTCATAGGTTCATAGGCCAGGTATATACTTCAGGTACCATTGCAATTTCCGCATCTGGTGTCTTGCCAGAGGCAGCATGGGGATAGTGGAAGCCATATGACCCAGAAATCTGAGATATTGCCTGCATGTCAAAGCAGTGGCTTTGAGAACGGAAACCAGATACTGCCTCAGGGTTTCCACTCTTTGGAGTGGAAGGAATGCTGTCAAGATATCTGTCCTTATTCTGCACCCCAGGAAAACTTTGTCCTGTGAAGGACTCGGGTTGGACTTGGGGAAATTTATGTTGAACCCCAATGCCTGCAGGACTGAGATGACTTTGTGGAGTTATTTCTCTATGGATCTGGAGCATTCTGCCTGAATCAGGTCGTCGTCCAGGTATAGAAACATTTGAATAACCCTGGACCCTGCAATAAGCAGCCACTGGAGCCAGACAATTGGTGAAAACCACTGGAGTAGTAGAGTCCGAAGGGCAAGGCCAAGAACTGAAAATGTGAGGAACCAACAGCAAAGCACAAATATTTCTTGTAGCGGGACCTTACAGGGATGTGAAGGGAGGCATCCTTTATGTTCAAGGTGACTAGAAATACCTGAGGCATCAGTAGAGGAAAAAGGGTCTGAAGAGTAAGCATATGAAAGGTGGGTATAGGGATAACTCTGGAACAAGTGCAGTCAGTGTCAGGCGGCTCGGAGCCAAGAACTCTTAACACTTCAGATTAAGTCAGAGGAGGGAAAAAACGAAAGGGTAACTGAAGTTTCAGCTCCTATACCAGAGGGGGCTGGAGCTGAAGAGGTACCTGACAATCCTCTCACCCAGAGTATCTTATTCACCAGCCTCTCCACATCATCCTCAGTTAAGCTCTTGGTGGAATGGATAGAAAGGGTGGAGGGTGATTTTGGGCTTTCAAAAATCAGCGAAGGCAGCCTTTGTGCAAAAGGGTCAAAACAGAGGGTGAAGATGAGGCTCTTGGAAGGTCCATAATGGACGGCTCCTTAGATTGCTTACTTGCTGCCAAAGTAGTCAGAAATCAAGGAGATGTCTGTGCCGATAGTTTTGGTGTTGAATATTCCAAGTGCTCCTTAACTGAAATGCTGATGCCAAAGACTGTCTGCTCAGATAAACTCAATTCAATAGGTCCCTTCGGGACTGAAGTTTTAGTAGTGGAGTCGGTTGGATTCTATGTTTCCACAGGAATGAAAGACTTAGCCCTTTTCGAGGATGGTTCTGACGAAGTAGAAGGCATGGGCAGGTTTCTCTTTTTTTGGTTTCTCCAAAGCTTTGGAAGAAGATGAGGAAGAAGGGGAAGCCACATTAATCTTACGCTTGGCTTTCTCAGCACCAGATAAGGCCTCACTGAAGGTTGATGGAAGCATACCCTTCAAAATAAAAGTTTGTTGCATCTTTCCACTGGTGCCCTGTGATTGAAACTATGACATATTGAGCAGTCTTCTCGAAAGTGAACAGGGCCCAGGGCAAACGGACGCACAGCAAATGACCGCCTGACATAAGACATCTTTTGAAGCCAGAGACTTTACATTTACCAGCCATAATGTAGAGATTTCAAGGTATTTTAATAATGGCATCACAGGCCAGTTATACAACCCACGGCACACAGGTAGAAAGGCCTCTCAAACAGTAACACTCAATATAGAAAGAAATTGATTTCTTTTTTTTAAGAAAAGGAGAAAGCAACAGGAAGAAAACTATCAACAATGATAGCGCAAAATACACGGAGGTGTATGGAAAAAGGAGGAGAGGACAACTTTAAAATGGTTAGAAAGTAGAGGGTAGGTTAAAGACTAATATGCAATAAAGTAGTAGAAAACTCTCTCAAAAGTTGTAAATATATTAATAAAGCAACACGTACCTTGAGAGCAATGGCGAACACATCTGCCATGAACAGCAGCAAATGAGATATGTGGTAACTAGGAAAGGAGCATTGTGGGTAAGCTAGAGTGTTTTTGGCTTTTGCGAGCTGTAGTAACAGCCAAGTCAGTTCAGAAGCTCGGAACCGAACACATATGTCGAGGATAAAATGAAAATTGACAACATCAGATCTAATTTTACGACAAAGAGGCTTATGTTGAAAGGAAAAATGAAAAATTACACTGTCACAGGGAAAAAGTGAAAACAAAAAAAAAACTATATGCAATACTAAATAAGGAAGGGAAGGAAGTTAAAACACAAGAAGGTATAATGAATGTAGCCGGAAAGTAAATATTTAACAGGACAGGAATTATGAAAAATTATGATGTTAGGTTAAATGCCAAAGATGCAAGGGACTTGGGTAGTCAGGTGACAGTACAAAAAATGCATGGAGTGCTGAAAGATGTAAACATTCAGACAATAGTGGGTATAGATGGTATGGATTACTTATTTCACTGCTAGAAAGCAAAACTATTAATGGTTTATTTGTTAAATTGTTAAATGAGATGCTGGACAATGGAATAAAAAAATCAATATGTGAAGGGATTATAAGGTTTATTTGGAAGAAAGGTGATACAAGGTCAAAGAATTGGAGGCCTATTGTGTCATGTAAAGTCGATTACAAAATAATTATGAAAATCTGGCAAAACAGATTAGAAAAAGTATTAGACAAAATCAAGCTGATAATGTGCGATTCAGATGACCTAGTGGGAGCAAACAAGAACAACTTATGGCGGACAGCGATTAAACAGGTAGAAAAGGAATTAAAAGCAGTTGGGTTAAATGAATAAGGAAAGTTAAAGTAGGGGATATTTATTTTCCCCTTATCAGAGACAAGAGTGTTAAGTATTAAACTTGGTAAACAAGATGATGTTGACAAGTACTGGGATGTAACTATTTAAAAAATCGTTAACAGTACATTAGTGAAAGCAGAATGTCATTTAGGAAAAATGCCTACTTGACCAACTGTGTCATTAGAAAAAAGTACAGTTGTGTACACTTACCATAAATGTAGATGTTCGAGTGTATTCACTGTTGCAGTCATTACATTTGGGTAATCTGCTGGCAAGTTGCCCTCAGTCGGCCTGAATAACAAAGTCTTGGGTCCTGCGTCGGTTGCTCTCTCTTCTTCCATGACGTCAGGTCGTCAGGGGTATTAAACATGCAGCCGACGCCATTTTATTCAGTTTGTCTTGCCCCAGATGTCAGGTGCCCCCCAAATGGGGAGCAAAACTATATATATATATAAACAAACTGTAAATATATATAAATGCACTTTTAGAAACATAAAATTTACCTTCAATTAAAAGGTAAATACACCACAAAGGCTTTCGAGTATAGTGAAGGAAAGAAAAGGTATAGAATAGGGGATGGCGGGTGGGTAACCCGGACTGCAACAGTGAATACACTCGAACATCTACATTTATGGTAAGTGTACACAACTGTACTATGTTCTTCGTATTTCACTGTTGCAGTCATTACATTTGGGTAGAATCCCAAAGCTATGGATGGGAGGATGGGACTAAACAGCATTAGGAGCGGCTATAAGGCCCTGCACGACTGCAGTGGCAAAGCCTGCCCTGGATTTAGAGAAGAGAGGTAAATGATAATGCTTTGTGAAGGCATGAACAGAGCTCCAAGTAGCAGCTTCTACAATGTCTTTGGTTGGAACCCCTCTGTGAAAAGCTGCTGAAGTAGAGGCAGCCCTGGTAGAATTTGATCTGATCCCCCTGGGCACAGGTTTACCATGGTACAAATAGCAGAAACGAATGCAATGGCTTATCCATTTAGAAATAGTCTGCTTTGATATAGCCTGTCCCTCTGATCCTGCAGCAAATGCTACCGGTAGTTGCTCAGACTTTCGTAGAGATTTGGTCCTGTTTAAGTAGAATCTTAGTTGTCTGTGTACGTCCAATGAATGCAGAATCCGCTCCCCCTTGTTCTGCGGATTTGGGTAAAATGTTGGCAGGTGAATGGGTCTTGGTTAAGAGCCACACTGGATACCACACCTTAGGTATAAAAGAAGGATTGGTCCTGAGGGCCACCAAGTCCAGGTAAAATATAATGAAAGGCTCCACTGCCATGAGAGCCTGTAGTTCTGAAACCCTTCTTGCTAAAGTGACTGCCAAAAGAAAAGCTGTTTTCCAAGACAGAAATTTTATATCCGCAGTAGCTGCTGGTTCAAAAGGAGGCAGGGTGAGTTTTTCCAGCACAAAATTGAGGTCCCATGCAGGAGTTGGTGCTCTCCTGGAAGACCTTAAGGTTTTAGCCCCTCTAAGATGCTGTTTAAGCAATGGATGAGAAAAGAGGGGAGGCTCTGTGTTGTAATGAGCCGAGATGGCAGAGGCATGGACTTTTATTGAAGAGAAAGATAGGCCCTTGTCAAGCATCTCAGTTAAGTATTGTAAAATCTGAGGAATATTGGGCTTTGCTGTGCCTATTCCTTGTGCTTGGTTCCAAGCACAGAATCTCTTCCATTTATCAGCATAAGATTTTCTAGTACTAGGCCTTCTGGCTTCCAAAATGACATCCATCACAGATTTACTGAGAGGTGTGGTTTGAATAATTAGTTGATTAGCCATGCTGCAAGATTCAGAGTTTGGAGCAGAGTGTGCAGAATTTGATAGTTCTGCTGAGACAGTAGATGAGGTATTTGAGGCAAGTACCATGGAGGAAGGTGTGACATATTCCTTAGAAGCGGGTACCAGTGCTGGCGAGGCCAGTCTGGAGCAATTAGGATCATTTTTGTTTTTTCCTGTCTGACTTTTAGTAACACCTTGGAGAGTAGAGGCAGAGGGGGAAAGGCATAGACTGATAGGTTTTTCCAGCTGAAGGATAGAGCATCCACTTTCCATGCTTTTTTGTGATGAGTTCTTGTGCAGAATTTGTCCAACTGATAATTTTGGGGAGAGGCAAATAGATCTATGTCTGGGCTCCTCCATTTCTGTGCTAACATGCTGAAGATTTGTAGATCCAGTTTCCATTTGTGCGGTTCCATAAGATTTCTGCTTAGGTCATCTGCCAGAGTATTTTGCTTTCCTGGCAGGAACTGAGCTTGAGGATGTATTTGGTAAGTCAAGGCTGTGTTCCACAAGGCCATGGCTACTCTGCAAAGGGGGTAGGAATGTGTACCCCCCTGCTTGTTTATGAACCACATAACGGTGGTGTTTGTCCATCTATATCAGCAGTTGTCTTGGATGGAGTAAGTCCTTGAAGGCTGTCACAGCTTTCTGAACAGCTACCATTTCTTTCTGGTTTATATGCAGATGCATTTGGTTTGGGCTCCATTTGCCCCGAATGCATCTCTCTGCCAGGTGAGCCCCCCAAGCATAGTCTGATGTGTCTGTAGTTAGGGTTTGGGTGGCAGGGGGTAGAGTGAATGACAGTCCTTTGTTTTGGTGACATGTCTCTGCCCACCAAAGAAACTCCTGTTGTAGGCAGGGAATGAGAAGAATCATTGTTTCCAGGCTGTGACAATTTTGACTCCATAAACCTTTTAGGTACCACTGAAGTTTCCTCATATGCAGTCTTGCATATGGAATTAGTAGAATGCAGGATGCCATGAACCCCAAAGCCTGCAGAATTTGTCTTGCAGATAACTGGGTTTTAGTTGCCATTTGTTTGAAGTATGTTGTCAGTTGCCTTTGTCTGGCGTGAGGTAAGCTATCTGGGCAGTTGTATTCAAGCTTGCACCCAGGAATGTAATTATTTGAGAGGGTACCAGTTGTGATTTCTTTTCATTTATGGTGTACCCTAACCATGCTAGAAGCCTTTTTACAAACGCCAGATGTCGAAGAAAAGTGCCCTTGTCCTCTGCTTGAATGAGACAATCGTCCAGATAAGGATAAATTTGAATGTTTCTTTGTCTGCAGAATGCAATTACTGGTGCCAGGCACTTTGTAAAGACCCTAGGCGCAGTAGATAAGCCAAAGGACAGTGCAGAGAATTGGTAATGCAAAAAACTGCTTTGAAGCGGAGGTATCTTCTGCATGATTCCCTTATTGGGATATGCAGGTATGCCTCTTAAGTCTAGAGTTACTAACCAAGCATTCTTGCCTAGCATAGGCAGTAGCTGTTGTAAAGTCAGCATTTTGAATTTTGAAATGTCCAGGAACGTGTTCAGAATCGATAAGTCCAGTATTGAACGCCATGAATTGTCTTTTCTGGGTACCAGGAAAAGTCTTGAATAAAAACCTTGTCCTTTTTCCTCTTCTGGTACCGGTTGAATAGCCCCCATATCCATGAGGGACATGTTGTTTCTGGGCCTCTGCCCACTGGTTTTGTGGCAGATCCGGCCATCCATTTGGAATTGGCAAAGTATGGAAATGAAATCTGTACCCCTGGGATACTATGTTTAATACCCACTTGTCCTGGGTAATTAACTGCCAATTTTGAGCATGAAGTGCTAGTTTTCCCCCCAAGGGGGCTGCCAAAAGATAAGTGCTTGAAGATGGTAGAGGAAAGTCATTGAGACTGCTTACTGTAGGGTTGTGCTTTGTTTCCTCTAGATTTGGAGGTGGAGGCACCTCACTGCTTCGACCTGTAAGAAACCTGTGATTGATATCTGGAGCCTTTTGAGTGCCTGGGTTTGCCCTGAGTGGCTCTGTTGGACACAGGAAAGGACCAATTTTTAGTAGGCCAGTGCCTACTGAACCTGGGTGGCTGCACTTGTAAGAAATCTTTTACAGTTTGCAAAGATTTAGCTTTGCCTTCCATTTTCTTCAAAACCTCTTCTGCCTTATTACCAAACAGAGTATCATGCTGCAAAGGGGCATCCAACAATTTAGCTTTAACATGATCGGGCAGATTTTGCTCCTTGAGCCAGGCATGCCTTCTAATCACAGATCCAGTAACGGCAGCCCTACAAGAGGCCTCCAAGGAATCAAAACCACATTACAAAGTATGCTTTCCAACCTGCTCTGCTGAATGCAATAAATCCTGTAACTCTATTTTCCACACAATCAGAAATCAACATCATTTTCTGTTTCAGAAAGCCCATAATATGCTGCTGATATTTAAGCATATGAAACTGGCAGTTTAAAGCCCTGATAGCCAAGGTTGCAGATGTATAAACCTTCTTACCCCATCTATCCAGCGCCTGGAATCTCTATCAGAAGGGGTAGGATTTTTGGCTGTAGAAGTTTTAACACCCTTGGGACCCTGAGAAATAGTCTCAGGATCAGCAGCAGGATTTTTGAAAATAAATTTGTGGGAGTCAGGAACCCTGTAATATCTGTCTGGCTTACTAGGAGCCGGAAGCAGGGAATCAGGAGCCATGCTCGATTCCGAGAACACATCAACAATGTCTAATACAGAAGGTATTGCCAAAGGCCTATGCTGAGGAAGAAGAATGAAATCCCTAAGCCTCTTTTTTTGATTCAGAGAAATCCTGACTCTCCCAGTGAAAATGTTCCCTTAATGTATGCAAAGTCTCTCCAAAAGAGTAATCCTCAGGAGGAGATGCAGATGGGATGGATTCCTCTGCATCAGAATCCTCATAGGGTGGGAAAGATAATTTCTGATCAGAAGACGAATCAGAAGAAATGGATACCTGATCTGAAGATTCATAATCAGTGCCTTGCCTAGGCCTCTTAGCAGGGGGGGTTGGGAACCCCTGATCAAGGTAATTAAATCCTCAGTCATTGATCAGGGCCTAGGTAAGGAATACAGTACAAATGAAAATCCTTATGAGGTATTTGCTTCCCACAAGTAATGCAATTATTAACTTTTACTGACACTGGTAAGGAGCAAGAAAAAGTTTCCCCAACAGGGTACTTAGCTTTAGTTGAAGACTTTGGTTCTGAAACTCGAATACGAAAATTTCAGGAGTCGGCAGACCGGCACTTGCGAACTGCTTCTGCTTTGGGCACCGAGCGGCAAGAAAGACTGAATAAAGTGACGTCAGCTGCATGTTTTATACCCCTGATGACCTGACGTCATGGACGAAGAGACAGCAATCGACGCAGGACCCAAGACTTTGTTATTCAGGCCGACTGAGGGCAACCTGCCAGCAGATTACCCAAATGTAATGACTGCAACAGTGAAACACGAAGAACATCTAGTTTACTTAGGTGGAGTTTACTTTTTTTTCCTACCTCCAAAGAAAATGACGATCCAGGCTAACTTTCTGAAGCAGTGGATGGGGGTGAAAGGTACTGTATAATAAAGTATAAAATGAAGTCATAGCCTTGGTAAATCTTACAATGTATTTAGCATTTCTGTATTTCTACTGGGTATAAGTAATGTATCAAAGTGTTTTAGGCATTTTATTAACTCCTTAATTAAAACAAATATTATTGGAACAGTTTGGCAAGAAAAACAGTAACAGTTAAAAGTAACCTGGATATAGTGAAGTATCAGAAAAAATGCTTCCATGGGAATGTAATACAGGAAAATGGCATGAGAGAATTATGACTCTATTATGAAGTAGACCCATTTCATGACAATGTACTAACACCAATAATGATACGAAGGAGGATATTTCAAATTACAGAAGAACATCAGGACTTCTTATCGTGAGTTTCAATACATGAATTACCAGTTCAAAAAGAGCTGAGGAAAGACTATGTAATGTGCATGTGATGCAGACTAGTGATGTTATTGTTAAATGTATGAAGTGTTTACTGCCTATAATAGCTAAAGAATGTTATACAATATGACAATGTGAATATGGAAATGTTGTTTTATTACATGAAAAATTAGACCTCAAGTTGTGGGATAAACCACAAAGATTTTCATGAAAAGGAACTTGCATGTAGATGTATACCAGCAAATACACAACATATGAGGGGTCTAACATTATATTAACGAAAGTTTTAAACAGCGAATACCAGCACATCGACACACACAAAACGAACTGCCAGAACAGCAAAAGACGCACATGTTGAGATGCAGAACGTCAAATTGTTATAGTTGGCCAACTTCGCGGTCCTGGTGTACTTAAACTAAATAAAGACACGTCCAACATTCGGACGTAAAGAAACATTCCAGACATATTTTCACTATATATATATATTCCCCTGCAAACATAAAACAAACCAAGTGAAAATGTACAATGAATTCCTTCAAATAACCAGTGATCAATTCCGAATAATGTGTCATATTTTAATATAAACGCATTCTTCTTGCGCACCTAAATGAAACTGTCAGAAGCATGATCGTGACTAGCTGATTTCGTAGTATTTCCTCCTGTCCCTGTACTGTTGTGATACCCCTTCCTTTACATTTTTGTCCATACTTCAGTCTACAACACCAGTATTTCCTGTTCTTGATCACTTTTTCTAAATTGTACAAAAAACATCTACAATTAACCTCTCTTTTGAGACCTGACAGTTCTGTAACAATTGCTTATCACACCAGGAGCTGTCGGCAGCTTTATAGCCATAATAGCATAGGTAAGAATGCCATACGCACATCTTCCATACGTGCAGCATTCACCTTAAGTAGTTCCCGTTTGCATTTCATGATAATATTGGTACAGTTTATTTTTAATTTTGTATGGTATGTATGTGATTCTAAATTACGTAATATGCAAAATATGTTATAAATAGAGTAAGGTTACGTTATTTTACTTTAAAGTCAACGTACATTCGAATATATACAAGACATGTACGTTGCATAAGTTTTCACGTCACATGTTTACATAACTTTGTTTGGGCCAACCATGACACTTCGAGATGCATATTTTTGATGGAGACGTATTTAGACTTTTACGTAGTTCGTTGTTTGCATGTCGAGGACTAAGTACTCGATGTTTGAAGCTTTCATTAATATAATACAGACCCTCTGCGAGGAATAAAAACTAGATATGGATACTGAGTATAAACACAGATAATTAGATAATAGTAATATTAATTAAAGTGTGATAAAAGACATTTTAACATGGCAGGTGACAGTGACTTCAGGTTTGTTTATTTTTAAACAGGTTGACTTCACTTGAGCCTGATTAGTCCTGATAAATGCATTGTTGTGTGTGACAATGCCAAAATTTAGGACTGTTATGCGATGCAACATAATACCAATGGCGCTTTCTACACTATTTGATAGAGAATGATGGCAGCTTGACATGGACCATTAAAATGGTGATAAAAGGAACAAGCAAAATATGATGCTATCCGTTAACATTCTGGGAAAGCTGCAAAGAATTTTCTAATCTCTTTCATTACACTAGGCCAATAACACTTAGTTAAAATTTTATCCACACCTAACTATCCTCCCAAAATATACTTATGTAGCAGTTTCATCACGTGTTCTAAAAGGTTTTGGAACTCACAGCTGGTGCACTATTTGTTTTATCTTTGTTTACACTTTACAGTAATCATCTTTAAACTCAAAATACACATTTGAATCAAAGTCAAGTCTGCAGACAAATATCCACCACTGTAGACTGTTGGAATGAGAAGTACAGTTCAGTAAGTGAACTTATAACAGAAAATGTTTGAATGATCACTGCTGCAGTAGCCTAAACTATATGGGTAAATTACTGTAGCTCAGAACAACTGGAAAGAGAAGGGTCAAGGAGCCCCTAGAGAATGGTCCAACCAAAGCTTGACCTAGACCTGGAGAAGGAATCTGGCTTGTAGTGCTTTGCAAAAGTTATGTACAGAGGACCAAGTTGCTGCTTCTAGAATACTTTGAGTCCAACCCTTTCCAAAAAGCCATAAATGAAGCGAAAGCCCTAACAGAGTAGGCCTTGACATTACCTGGAATAGTTTTGTTGTGGTGGGAACAACAGACGTAACAGCCCAAGAAAACTATTTGGAAATAGTCTGCTTTAACACAAGTTCTCCCTTCTTACCTTCACAAGAAATGAACTGCTCAGAAGTTCTGCCAATATCATACCAAAGTTGTTAGTGGACATCCAAGGTATGAATTTTTTCTCCCTCATTTTGGGGTTCAGGAAAAAACACAGGGAGATGGATAGTCTGGTATAAAGTAAACTTGGATATCACTTTAGTCATACAAGGATTAGTGCCTAAGGAAACTATCTGAAAAATAAGGCAAGGTTGACCCACCATAACAGCCTGCAACTCAGATGTTCTTCTTGCAGAGGTCAGAGCAACCAATAAAACTGTCTTCCATGGCAAGAACCTCATGTCAGCCAGATAAGCTTGTTCAACTGGAGCAAGTGTTAACTTCTCTAACGCAAAATTAAGATCCAAGGAGGAACCACTGGCTTTAAGGGTCTTAATACAACACCCTTCATAAACATTTTGAAATGGGAATCCCCTGAAAGAGGGGAATCCACAGGCAGACACGCTAAATGGCTGACAAATGAACCTTGACAGAGAAGTAAGACAGGCTATAAGATAGTAACTCACAGAAATACTGTAAAAGCACAGAAAAGTACAGTTTTGTACCTACCATAAATGTAGATGTTAGTCCACATTGCTGCGCTGCAGTCCTATTTATTGGGTAGTCAGCTGTCGGCCGAATAATACCAAATGTGGAGGGGCTCGGGTTCAGTCGCATGGCGACGCACCGATCGTCAGTGCAGGAGGGCTAATGCGCATGACGACGATATCGATCTTTTCTTCTTCTTTGACCCCAGAAGAGAAGTAAAAGACAACCAAAACATACACCATATATAAAAACATATACAAAATAATATAAAAAAAATATAAAAAAATATCTAGCATATACCCTCACACACACCTCCCTAAAACAGAGGGGGAAGGAGGGAGGGCAGCAAGGACTACAGCAATGTGGATCCTCGAACATCTACATTTACTGTGGGTACAAAACTGTCTATATTCTTCATGCTACCTAATTATTTACCTCCCCCTGGCAAAGAATCCCAAAGCAGAGGAGGCCAAAAAGAAGCAAAGGGAAAGAAGCAAAACCTAATGCCAACAAAAGGCAAAAACACAAACTAGCCAAAGAGTTAGAGTAGAGAGAGATAAGAGAGAGAGTAAGGCATCACTGAACTCCAAGTAGCTGCCTCAAAAGTTGCCCTCCAAATGCCACCCTGCAGAAATGGCAGCAGCAGCCATGGAGCCCTAGTGGAATGAGCTAATCTGGAATCTCTCATCTGCCATGAAATGAAATGCAAGGACAAATGCAAATCCCAATATGCATGGCCATGGCCAAACAAACAACTCAAAGAAACCTTTTGAGGAACTCCAAACAACTTAAACAACGCACTAAAATTGTTGCTAAAATTTAAATAAATGCTTAGTGAATGTGTTAACATAAAATGTGTGCCTAAATCCCCTAAAATCTTATTTTGTTTATTTTGAGGGTCAAAAATAAAAAAATATAGTTAAAAGTAGTTTGGTTTACTAGAACACACCTTAGGCAAATAGGAAAAATTAGATATTAGCTATACCCTATCCTTATCCTTAATCAAAAACAAAATACTTACCCTGGTAAGGCTATACTGCCCTTCTTGGCAAACAGAAAAAAGTCCAAGCCATCAGCAGTGTTCAATTCCTTGTAGTAGATGTAATCAATTTTTTGTAGGCAAGTTTAAAAAAGTTTTATTTCACAACCAAGCAGGAGTGGGAGCTCTCACAGTGTCTACAGTGAGGGTCTTGAACAATAGCCTTGAAATTGAAGCTGGGATGAAAACTTCTTGAGGTGGTGATTGAGAAAACAAATTGAAATAAATGGAATCTTAACAAACTTTGGTATGAACCTTAGTACCCGAAACCATTGAATATACTCAAAACCACACTAAAGATCTGAACTCAGAAGAAATCTCAAATTTTTGCTGTACTCAAAATAAAAATCTCTTCCATTTTCTAAAAATTTTTTCTTGTTTCTTCCCTTCTCTTTTCGTATCTTCATTAAAAACTGTTATCCTAAGTTGAGGACCTTGGACCTAATACATAAGAACATAGCAGCTGTTGTGGGAAGTTGAGAGACCTGCTGTGTTTCAAATAAGATGAGCAAGACAGATCTGGATGAACAGAGTGATGTGCAAGGAGGGAGCCAATACCGCTTCCTTCTTAGACAGAGATACAGGAATCAAAGGTAGTGTTGCGGAGAGCCAAAGCTACCAGACTCCTTAGCTTTCTTACGTGTGTCTGCACTTTAAGAGCAAAAGCCAGAAGAAGAGGCAGAGGTTCTTGTCTTTATTTTAAGAGAAGAGCTGAAGAGGACCAAGCCCACTTTGTGGCAAGTTGTGATGAAACCCTTTGTGCGAACAGATCTATGTCTGGAGTTCCCCAGCACACACTCAATTTCTGAAATACATGAAGATCCAGTTTCCACTGGTGGGGATCCATGATTTGTCTACTTAACACATCTGCTAAGGAGTTCTGTGCTCCTTTCGGCAAAAACCTGCCTTTGAAGTTGCAAGCTGGTAGCTGAGCCCCATAAAATCACACTAGCCCTGAGAATGGGTTATGTTGCTGCCACCAACTAGAAAACGTTTCCCATTCGCTAATATACGATCTTCTAGTAGCAGGCTTTCTTGCTTCCATTAGTACCTGCTGCAAGTCCTCAGTAAACGGGTGTCTAAAAGTATTAATGCTCTATCATCCAGGCAGTGAGCTGAAGTTGTTTAAAGTCAGAATTTAAAATATCCCTGTTCTTGAGTGAGTAGATCTAGCCTGAGGAATCTTCTGGTAATTGGCCATGGCAGAAAAAAGGCAGGCCATCATGAATTACCCTGGACATTAGTGGAAATGGCAGAAAACCATATAAAGATACCCCTGTACATAGATCTATTATTTCCTGTGGCAGAAATGTTTTTGTACAGAGGTGTCTGACATCCCAAGAACAAAGAAGGGAGTCAGCACAATAAACTTGGGGGATTCCTTCTGAATCTTCAGAATTACCCTGGACATTAGTAGAAATGGTGGAAAATCATACAGAGATATCCCTGTACAAGGAAAAGAAAAGGCATCTGTCTTCCAGGCTGCCTTGCATTAAGTTCTGGAGCAGGATTTTGCCAGCCCATTGTTCAGAGTGAGAAGGCAAAGATGTCTACTTGAGGACCCCCACAGATGGATTGATTCCTGAAAAACCCGGATCTAATTTCCATTCATGATGGTCTGCTTTTGCTCTGCCCCACTTGTCTATCACACAATGCTACTCCGACAGAATGCTGGAAGACTGCACAATGAGATTGTGTTGGAAAGCTATATTCCAAGTTAACATGGCTAGTCTACAAAGGGGGTAGGACCTGGTCCCCCCTCGCTTGTTCATAAACAGCATGACTGTGGTACTGTCTCTAACAACTTAAAGCTGCCCTGGGGACCAAATGTGATTCAGAAGATTGAATGCCTTGATAAGGGCAAGCATTTGTTTTATATTAATGTGCTTGTCTGTTTCATTGTTGTCCCAGATACCTTTGTTCTTTTAACCTCCTTGACTGCTCCCCAAGCAAAGCTCAAGGCACCCGTGTTGACTAAAAGCTTTGGAGCAGGAGGAAAGAAGGAAACCTGGAGTAAGGGATATTTGATATCTCATCCAAGTAATTTCTCTTCTCAGCCCAGAATTGGAATCTGAAAAGATAATGGGTGTTCGGTGCAGGGACCAAAGATACTTCAGATACCACTGTATCTTTTTCACATGGCATCTTGCCAGACATATCATTAAAACCATAGATGACATGAGACTCAGAGTCCTGAGGTACTCCCTTGCAGTGACCAGATTCTGAGTGGAAAGCCTCTAGATTAGATCTAAACATAGATCTATTTTTTCCTGTGGAAGAAATGTTTTTGTATAGAGGTGTCTGACATCCCAAGAACCAAAGTCTGTGTGGTGGAATCAAAAAGACTTTTGACATGCCAGAGGAATGCCTTATCCAAACACTTATTAGAACACAGACATTCTGGTTTTAAATTTATCATTCTGGACTATCTGGAGATGGATGAGCTTGAAGGTGATGTCAATGGTGTTGTGAAGAAAAAGGAATTATGCTGGCAGTTGAAATTAAATGCATTCAGAAAACCAGAAATTTAGTATTGCTCTATTAAGAGTGTATTAAATTTACGTAAGCTGATACACAATCTGTAAAGGTTTTTTTAGGGAATCATTTGAGGAAATATTTTAGTACTAAAAATATACTATATAATAATAACAATTATGTGCAGAATGTGTATAAATGTATATATGTTTAGTTACTTTAACCTCAATTCTGCTTTGATTAGATTTATTTCATCACACCAGAGATTTGAATGGTAAATTCAAAACAATTTTTTTCATGCCGCTATTACCATGTAATATTAGCATAATTTCCCCATTTACCATACTGGTGGATGTTCATGCACACACCTGCACACACATACATTACTAGTTTACTTCATCCACTACTTTCTGTATTTTTTTGTATGGTTTGTCTGATAGTTTTCATTGTATAAACATGTTTTGGGGCTGTAAACATGAAAACTGTTGCGACAGGCTGTTTTTTTTTTTTTGCAAAGCACTGACATTACTTAGTTTTTATGCACACTAATACACATGGATAGATATTTACTACATATTATTTGACAGATGTATTTTTATATTTCTAGTGTTCTAGTTAAATTATGGTTAGATAGCTGTGTTTTTCCTTGATTTTAGTTCTCGTCACAGATCTGATGAAGGCTTTACTGCATTAGGTAGTCTTTTTATGCATATTCTATGCTCTTCTTAATACATGACTTTGGAAAGTGGATTGCAAATTAATAAGGGGTGTTTTTCTTAACTAGGAGTTTCATCTAATCAGAAGTAGCATGTGAGGGTGGGTACTTGTTCTAAACTGCACTTTTACAGCCCTGTTTAGAGTGTTTGTCTTGAATAGGCTGGTTTAAAATTAAACTATGCATACATTTTCTGCACCTGCTTTTATATATATAAAAGCAGATATGTTTAACATGGTTAAAATTAATTTTATTTATTTATTTAACATTTGTTCACTGCGAAAGTCTGACTTGGAACGAAACCAATTATCAGCGAGGCCCAGGGAGAAATGTTCCAGATGCATGTGTTTGTAATAAAATATTTCTGATTTTTTTGTTACTGAGGATCGCTTGTCTGTGACAAAGGCTTGTTGCTTTGGAACACTACCTGGGTTTCATGATTTTTGAAACTTATTGTGACTGAGCTCATCAACGAAGTTTTGAGACCACTAGTTTCTTTGTTTTTTATTTTTTCCTCAACACTTGTGGTGGTGAGGTTGGAACTAGACAGATTCCTGTGCATGTTCATTTTTTTTCGAGTTTTAAAAAGTGGTTTAATAACTAGTAAACTTTCAAATCATTATGACCAATTTATCAATACTCTTCAGGTCATCCTAAAACAAAATCACATATATTAATTTGGGTACTGTTTTTGAACTTATTAGCTTATAAAAATTTTGCTGTACACTTAGCATGCTTTAAACCAGCATTTTATGTTTACCATTTTACTTGACCTAAATATTCAATTATTACATTTCATTGCCTATTTCAGAAGACACCAGGCTTGGAGTGCAATTCCTTGTTTAATTTCTGAAAGCCCATATAACCAGTACCTTTCATGACTATATAGGCCTTGAATGCTTCCTCCGTGACTTTTTACAATTAAATTTTTAGTACAGTCAGACTGAGCCCAGTCCTCCTGGACAGCACCTCTCTCACAAGCAACGGGTATGGGTTTGATGTCATCAACTTTGCTCGGTATGTTTAGTGGCAGGTGTTTTTTACAATGGTAAGTACTATGGCTAACGCATTTACTTGCTTTTGGAGACTACATGTCTTTCAGTAGTATCACCCCTTTCCTGAAAGCCTAAGACATGCTGACATATCTGTGCTGTCTGTATCACAGCTTCTAAAGGTTTTGCCATGTTGGCGTAGCAGTTTGCTTTCTCTCTCTTTAATTAGAAGGAAAATTTAACTTAAAATATGTGCTACAGCAGGGCTTGCCATCTGGCAGGGAGTACTGGCTCCAGATAATGGTCACTGTTGATGTGACACCTAAAAGCCAGGTACAAAATGGAAAAAAAGGGTTGATGCCAATGCACACGTGCACTAGCAGAATGTGATTCATGGATAGAAAATCACTGTAATCTGGTATAAAAAATATGCTCGTTGAATCCATCAGTGAAGCATCTGACATTTACTGCAACAGTCTCATCAATTAAAGTGACATTAGTTACTGTGCAAATGATAAAAGTAAAATTTGAACAAAAAATGAAAATACTTTTGCTTTTATTTCAGTTCTGAGTTTATCAATCCAGCTTTAAATGTATTAATTCTTAGAGTTTTCATGTACTGTGTCTGGTCAAGATGCTTCATAATCCAGAATTAGGCTTCTGGTACTCATAGGCACAAATCAGGTACTCAACAGTAAACCTAGAGCTACGTTCTGGGTACTTCACAGTCATCTCTGGTCAAGGTTCCCAAAAGGGGAACTATTCCTGGTTTTAGAACATCGCTGTCCATCAAACATCTCTGCCTTTTTTGGTCTACAGACCTTGCTTTTAAAAGCATTTCAGCAAGCAATTCACATTAAACTCTGCTATTACAAACTTTGCAACCATGATGTGTTGTCTATATACACCACAATCAAGTTGACAACATACCACATGGTGTATTAACAGCACCTCTAAACACCATTCCTAATACCTTATTCTAGCCACTACTCCACATATGAATAGAGTCTTGTTGCATTATTTACAAAACCATAAAAACTGGTTTGGATTGTGAAGTAAAAGATGTTTTTTTCTTTCAAAAAAGAAAACAGCTCTAATACACAGGTGGCCACACTGTGAGAGCTCTCCAAAAATGTGCAAACTTAAATGACCCTAAAGTAACTCCTGGACAGCAGTAAGGGCTGTTGCAGCTGTGAAAGCACAGTCACCTTCATGGAAAGTACAGCAGATATAAATAAAGGAAGCAAGACAATCAAACCTCTAGGGACCTTGTACAGCCTGCAAGAGAGCTGTTGCTGCCTGGGATTAACATAGCAGAAGGCATGCAGACTAACAATAAGGATATAGAGGCTCTCCAAAATGGAAAGGGCTGGTTGATTTCTTTAAAGATTCTCAACCAAACCTTGGAAGGTTCTCCCAAGGTGACCCCCCCCCAACCCCAACAAGGGCATCCCGGGTAACTAAAAAAAAAAAAAAAAAGTTATGTACTCACCATAACGTTCCATCTGATACTTCATTTTCTACAACCTGTAGGTATTCGGATCCATATCGGATCCGAGCCGGCAACTTTTTCCAAGCATCTGTTCTAAGCTCCAAGCTCCACCCCTTACCCATAATCCCTCACATCTCCTACCTTCCCTCAGATCGAGTTTGCTGCTATCCGAATTATCAGCAACTCAATAACATCACTAACCTAGAACAGGTTCGGGGGAAGGAGGGCGGGATGGTTGCAGAAAATGAAGTATAACTACTCAGATGGAACGTTATGGTAAGTACATAACTTCTTTACCTGAAGTAGTTAACTTTATTTATCTGCAAACTGTGAGAGAGTCCCCAGCTACCAAAACTCCTGGGAGGCCCTCATGGAAGGATATTCCTGAGCACCGCAGAGTGAAAGGATGCTCTCCCTCTAAAGATCAAATCCAACTTATAATGATAAATGAATGTATGTGACCTTGCCCAGGTCACTGCTGCACATATATCATCCAGTGAAACCCTAGACCAAAAAGCAGCAGAAGTGACTACAGATCTGGTAGAATGAGCTTTAACAGGACCAGGCAGGGTTAGACCTTTGTCCTTATAGACTTGCAGTATACATTGTGTAATCCATCTAGCTAAGGAGACCTTGGATATGGCTTTGCCCAAAAAGGGTCTAGAAAAGGACATGTAACTGCTCAGACTTACGAAAGGGTTTAGTTCTGTGTAAATAGAAACAAAGCTGTTTATGAACATCTAGCAAATGCAGTTTATATTCACCCTTGTTCTGAAAATTTGGAAAGAAAACAGGCAGGTTAATCGTCTGATTAATGTTTGATTCATAAGCAATTTTAGGCAAGAAGGAAGGGTTAATGCGGAGCAAGACCCTGTCCTTTTGAAAGCTCAAGTAAGGGGGCACGGCAGACAAAGCTTGAATCTCAGAAACTCTTCTGGCCGAAGTAATGGCCACTAGGAAAGCTGTCTTCCAGGATAAGAACTTCAAATCTACTGACGCTGCAGGTTCAAAATGGGAAGCAACTAACGCCTGCAGAACTAGGGTAAGGTCCCAAGGAGGGACTGAGTCCTTAACCGGAGGGCGTAAAAGAAAGGTGCCTTTCAGAAAAGCTTTACACAGTCTCAAAGAGGCCAGAGCATTCATATTTTCCCCGACATGAAAATTAGAGATGGCCGCCAGTTGCATTTTTACCATGGAGGAACTAGCCCCTTGTTGGAAAATATTGGCCAAAAACTCCAACACTGCAGGAACTGGGGCTGTAAAGAGATCTAAGTTCCACTGAGAAGCCCAAATAGAGAAGAGTTTCCATTTGCTGCGGTAAATCTTCTTAGTGGAAGCCTTGTGGGATGCTACCAGAATAGTCTTTACTGAAGATGACAGACCAGGAGTCTTCGCAATCAGGGGACCTGGAGAAACCAAGCCGTCAGCTTGAGGCTGTCCAGGTCGGGTGGACAGATGCCCGAGGGATGAGAGATGCGATCCGGGCAAGGATCCAGAATCCGAGGAGGAGTTAGAACATGAAACCAGAGGAAGGGGAACCACACCTGATGAGGCCAGAATGGGGCAATGGATCACTTTGCACCCCGGTCTGCAAGCTTTCTGAAGAAACTTCGAAATGAGAGGTAACGGGGGGGTAAGCATACAGTAACCCCGGAGGCCAAGCATGGAAGACAGCGTCTCTGGGGGAGTCCCCTGGTGAGAGGATCAGAGGAAGAATTCGCTGCACTTCGCATTGGAAGGAGATGCGAAGTGATCACAGCTAGGCTGACCCCACGCAAGTAAGATCTCCTCTGCTATCGATCGTTTCAGAGACCACAAGAATGGCATTAGAATAGCCCGACTCAATCTGTCCACTAAAATGCTGGAGCATCCTGGGATGTGCGTTGCAATCAGAAACCGACTGTTGGAGATCGCCCACTCCCACACTCTCATAGCCTCGCGACAGAGAGGGTAAGATCTGGTTCCCCTCTGTTTGTTGATGTACCAGACAACAGACATGTATGACAGAACTGCAATCGACCCCGGCAGAAGAACAATGTGAAAGGCTTGCAATGCTAAAAGCACTGCCCTCATCTCCTGAACAGTGATATGCAATCTGGTCTTGGTCTGGGACCACATGCCTTGGACCGTCCTCCCCAAATAGTGCCCCCCCCACCCGAGCTGGGAGGCATCCATGATCACTGTGGCTTGGGCTGCGAGTGCTATGAAGAATCGCCCTGCCAAGATTTCCGGCGATTGGAGCCACCAGAGAAGAGATGTCTTACAGGCTCTGCTGATTCGAACTGGATAGTCCATGGGGAGGTCTAGCCAAGACCACTGTACTGCAAGGGTCCACTGAAGCACCCACATGTGAAGGCGCACACAGGGAAGGATTAAGATTGCTGCGGCCATGGAGCCTAGGGCTCAGAGAACATCTCCCGCCATTGGCAGCCTGGGGCCAAGGATCGCTGATACATGGGCCCGTAGGCTCTGGACCCTGTCTCAAGTTAGAAAGGATTTCAATTGTAGGGTGTCCAGCCATGCCCCTATAAATTCCAAGATCTGTACTGGGTTCAAGAAGGACTTTGAGACATTGATGGTAATCCCTAGGTTGACTGCAAGATGCAGGAAGGAGTCTCTGACCATGCAAAGAAGACGCTTGGTGGCAGCAGTGAGCAGCCAATCATCTAGGTAAGGAAACACTAATTCCCTGAAGCCTCAGGCGAGTCACTATGACTGCCATAACTTTGGTGAACACCCTGGGGTTTGTGGTGAGACCAAAGGGTAGGGGCTCTGAACTGGAAATGATTGGCTCCCAGCGAGACGCAAAGGAATCTCCTGGAGCTTCTGCGAATTTTGATATAGTAGTAAGCGTCCTGGAGGTCTATTAAGCACATCCAGTCTCATTCTTGGAGATAAGGTACAATGGACTGCAGGGTGACCATCCGGAATTCCGGGTCTACTTTATTTACGCAAAAGCGTAAAACCGCAAATACATATGGATCGAACCATATGCATTAAAAGTGAAAGCAGTCAAACTGTAAATGAAAATCTCCGTAGGTGGAGATTTCTGATTACTTCAATGTAGTGCGATCTCGGAGTTGGTATATTTAAGTAGCGTGGAGTGTGGGGGGTGGTGCAGGGAGGCTTGCCAACCTGCCTACATCTTTTTTTTTTTGTGCATTTTTTTTTTATATAAACTTTCGAACGTTTAAGAGCTCGATGCATGTGTGTCAATCTTTATGCATTTGAACGCTCGAGTTAATAAAGTAGACCCAGAATTTCTGCTTGGCTACAGTCAGGCTCAGGGTTGACAGGTCCAATATGGGCCTAAGGTCCACTGTCATTTTTGGCACTAAAAAGAACCTGGAGTAAACGCCTAATCCGGACTGATCTAGGGGGACCAGTTTGATGGCTCGTTTGCAAATCAGCTTTGAAATCTCTTGTGCTACCACCTCCCTTTGAGCGGATGAAACATCTGGGAGGCACTTTGGTTGGACAGGAGGGGCAACGAACAGGATGGAGTAGCCTCTGGATATTATTTGAAGGACCCAAACGGTCCACCGTAATGGACTCCTAAGCCATTAGCTGCAATGATAATCTTCCCCCGACTGTCTCCAGAGTAGGACAGTCAGGCAAACCCCTCAGGGCTGATGCGTGGGTCTGTCTGAGAAGGTCTCCCTAGATCCAAAATTCCTTGGGGGGCCCCCTCTGCGGCAGCATCTGTCTTGTCCCCCTCTGCCTCTAGGGGATGAGTTGTCCTGAGTCTCCCAGGAAAACTGGGATTTTCAGAACCACATGTTCTTTTGCCCTCTCTGATTCTTAGAAAAGGATCTTTGAGGGCTAGAGAAGCGGACTCCGATGGCAGACAGAGTCTTCCTGTCCTTCTCGCTCTGGACCAGTGTCACGTACTGTCTTCCCGAACAGGGAAGAACCATCAAAGGGAGCATTTGTGAATGATGCCTTGAAGGGGTCCACGAGTTGACACAGTCTGAGCCACCGCACCTTCTGTGGCATGGGAAAGAAGAAGCATGGATGTGTTCGATACAGATTTGAGAGTAGACATTTTCAAGGAGAATAATCACTTGTCCTCCGGCGACAAAGACTGTGGGGGTGAGACAGAAAAAACTGTGACCAGGCCTCGCTGAAGTCGTATGACGTGTGCCAAATAATTCAGTGCTCAAATAAAAAACGTCGCTGAAGAAAAAACTTGCATCCCAAACTGATCCACCACCCTAGACTCCTTGTTCAGAAGGAGGACCGAGGAACTTTCTTGTGCCAGTTCCCTCTTGGTGGCAGCTGCAACCACCATAGCATCCACCGGGGATCCTTTGTACCAGGCCTGTCTGTCTAAGAAAAGAGAGAGGATCCTGTCTGTGCATTTTGGTATTGGCTCTATGGTGTCAGGCTCCTTCCATGCCCACGTGGTAATAAGATCCACTAAGGGATCCGCAGGAGGGGACACCCAGGATGTAGATGGGCCTGTGCCAAAGACCTCCAGGAATACTGACTCATCTGTAGAGGGTTTTGGGTCTGACCAACCTCCCATCTGGCAGAGGATCTCCATGATGCCTCCAAAGGAGACATCCTCAGGGAGGTGACCTGGGGGAACCCTCACCTTCATCTAAGTCAGTATCTTCTGTCAGGGACTCGGGGGGAGTCCATGTGCCTCCTTTTACACAAGTGCTTACGAGGACCCTCTTCAGTGGGACTCTCTGAAGAGGGCTCATGAGTCACGGGGGGGTAACCAAGATGGGATCCACCTGAGGGTCCTCTAGCATGGGCTGTCCCTGGGACAAGCTGAAGGAAGCCATGACCAAATCAACGGGAGCCTGGGCAGAGTTCAAGGCAATAGGCTGGGGTCTCGATCCTTGGGAGAGAACCCTCTCCAGCACTTTGAATGCTGATGGAGAGCACACCTCCTTATCAACCAACAAGGAGGAAGCTCTCCATGGCTCCATCGTGAGGATCGGGCCAAGGTAGCCGGAGTTTCGAAGGAACGGCTCGGATCCGACAAGGTCAGAGCCAAAGACACCTCCATTCCCTCAGATCAGACTCCCCATTCTCGGCCCCAAGAGTTGCTCGGATCTGAAAAGGTCTGATCCGAGGAACTCGATGTAATTGCCGGTGAAGTTGGAGGAACCACCGGCGCTGAACTCCCCCCACTCCAAGGATCCTCAGATCCATAAACCCCAAAACCGCAGGCCGGATCGGGGAAGGAGAAATTGGATGGAAGAAGGGCATGGAGGTCCCCTCTCCGGCTGGAGTGGGGCCTGGCAAGACTCCCATTTGGATTTGGGTCCAAATGAACCTCCTCATCATCCTGTCCATATCTAACTCTGACATACTCCAAATCGAGTGCGAGAAGGTGACCGACTCGAATCTGGCTGGTCAGTGCAACAATCTCAATGAAAGCCTTGGGTCCAAGGGCTCCGTCGGCTCTGGGGAGAACCTCGGGAGTGGAGCAGAGGAGAAGTAGTCCTAGTCACTTTGGAAAGTGGGCTAGGGAAGGGCTTCAGCTCTGGAGACTGCTTGCAGTGCCTATCCCCCTCTCTTGTCTTTGTCTTTCTTCTCTTTTCCTTTAGTCCCCCTTCAACAGGCTTAGTGGGAGGTTGTGTCCAAGCCTGAGAGGGGGGGTTGATCAGCTACTGGAGGAGCCGAAGTGGAGGTCACCATGTCCAGCTTTGCCTTCCTTTCTTTTAGGGCCCTAGGGTTGAACCCCACACACACATTACATGGCAGGGGAACACCCAGACAAATAACACAGTGTGTGGTCAACAGCCCGTGAAAGCTTGTGGCCACACTATGTGCATTTTTTAAAAGTAGGTTTTGGCTGCTCAGCCATACTAAGAACCCACTCAGCCAAAACTTAAGCCAAAACTACCACACATACACTAAGGTCGGGGAGGCCTACTATACCTTACTACAACTCTAACTTTTTTTTTTTTAACACAAAAAAAATGACGAACAGTGAAGGTAGGAAAGGGTTAAACTAAAGACCACACACACTCACTGAAAGTACAAGAAAAAACTACTACTTACTATACCCAACTTGGAGCTAAAGAGATCACGATGCTTATGGATGAAGCAGCAAACGAGATCTGAGGGAAGGTAGGAGATGTGAGGGATTATGGGTAAGGGGAGGAGCTTGGAGTAGATGCTTGGAAAAAGTTGCCGGCTCGGATCCGATATGGATCCGAATACCCACAGGTTGCAGACAAATGAAGTTAACTATGTCAGATCTAATGCTATGTAGGAATGAGACTTGGACCTGTTGTCCTAGTCACAGTATCAACACAAACGATACTTTAGCAAACCCCAAGATACTTTGCTACAGAATCACTGTTGAATTTTAACTAAACTGTACGTGACTCCAGAAGGAGAAAGGACCAAATTATTTTCTAGAGCCTGATCCACTAGGGGAGGAATGGACTCTGGACAGGTAAGATAAATACTTGAGGACTCCAAACCCACTGTGCTAGGGAAAAACAGCCTTTCCTCCACCACACCCTGGGCTTCAGGCTCCTTATTAGGAAGCAAACTGGCAAAATGTTTTGTCCAAGGCAGGCCAAGGAATTCAGAGGAATCAGCTATAGCTAGTGTGTGTTTAGAAGAATCTCCTGCTACACAGCTTGAGGCTTATAATGGGCAGCCACTCTCTTGGAAATGGACAGAATCATATCTCAAACACAGCATGCTCAAGCACATGTTTCAAATCAGTGATCACCCAAGGGTCCTCCCATCTTTTTTCTCTAGATATTCAGACACATTCCTGAGAAGTAGGAAATCTAAGGTCAAGTCTACAGTTAATTTCATAAGCCAGATTTCTGCAAAGATGAATTTTCTAGAGATAGCTGTAGGTTACATGGGGGAATACACCTTAACATCCATTTTCATGTCCAACCTAAAAGCGTCTAGGTCCCGCTGAGATTCGTTTCTAGGAGACAGTGCAACAGAAAAACTCTTCTGGACTTCGGTCTGGAAAGGGGTATGCAGTTAGTCAGCTCATATGTGGTCAAACATGTAAAGTGCACACTAAATTCTATAGGATGGGGCAAGCATACTCAAAACTGGTATCAAGCTGGACAGGGCTGTGCAAGGTCAACCACTGACAGTAAAGCACATTTCGCAAGGATGTGCTCCAAACTTACAAGGAAAGGTCCCACTCATCAAATATCTGCTTAACATTAAGAAACTACCCCGCACCAAAAAAAATAAAATAGTGCAGGAGGCTTTGGTGGGCATTCCTCAACCTAAGCCATTATGCCTTACTGGACAAGGCAAGAGGTACGGATATAATAATCCCTCTTAGTCTTGGATGCACCCAGTAAGCTCTGGGCAGGGGACTCTAGGGACTGCTCCCTAAGTGTAGGGTTTTGCAAGAGGTTTACAGCTACAGGACTAGGAAAACAGCAACACTGACATTCTGGGATGTGCCTTCCCCAAGATGGTAACTGGTAGTGCATCTCCTGAGAGCTCTTCATCCTGTAATCAAAAGACAGCAGGCAACACACATTCCACGAGTCTCTCTCAGGGACAGACCTACCTCCAAGACAGGGTGTGACCAATGTCTGCCCTGAGCAGCTCTGCTTTCGCATGACACTGCAGCACTGGCCTAGGACCATGCAAGTAACATGCATGCCAGTCCCTATACTAGGCATTCTCAACTGTCACAATCTAAGATGCAAAGCAAGCCAGAGCTCATCTGCCCTGTGTTTTTGGTTGTTTGATCTATTTGAAATGCTAGCACTTGTAGGAATGTTTCAATTTATCCTCACTGCCCAGACAGAAGAGCAAATACCAGTCCAAGACCTGGCCCATGGATATTGCAGTTACATTAATGCTTTAAGTATACTTTTTAAGCACTGAACATGGAAACATTACAACAGTAAACACAAGGATCAAATTCCTGCCTGTGGAAGTGGCAGAAGATAACTAGTGTGCACAGGGCTAAGGCTTGTATTTCACATTACAGGTAGAAAGCATGGCATAACCCTTAATTCCCTAACTGACCTCTTCTCCAAAATCTAAAACTGTGACTAACTAATTTTATCTAAATCCTCTACTATTGGAAATACTCTACTGTTTACTGTGTGTAAATACATCTTATACACCTGTTATGTAATTAGTTTAATTTTTTGTTGCATAAATGTTAGACATATATATATATATATATATATATATATATATATATATATATATATATATATATATATATATATATATATATATATATATATATATATATATATATATATATATATATATATATATATATATATGGGTCTACTGCTTTTGGTCGAATTACATTTGGTCAAAAATTATTTCAGGCAGCCCACTTCACTGAAAGCTCATTTGATTGAAAGCTCATTTGGTCAAATTCCATTTGGTCAAAAATGGAATATAGCCCCTGCCCCACTGCAGGTGACCCTGGAGTGAGAATATAAAGTAAGGGGGGGAGAGCCCCCCCACATTGGAGGATGTGGGGGCAAAGACCCTCAGATTTTGCAACTAGTTTTTACTGACGTTATATGTTACAATGTATTTTTAATGGTTACACATGTATATCACAGGGCATACACTGCAATTATGTGGGGGGCTATGTCTCCCATCCCCCCCAGCTGCCCCCATACTTTATATTCTCACTCCAGGGTCACACTGCAGTGGGGCAGGGGCTACATTCCATTTTCAACCAAATGGGTTTTCAGTGAAATGCATTTTTGGTGAAGTGGGCTGCCTGAAATAATTTTCAACCAAATGTAATTCGACCAAAAGCAGTAGACCCATATATATTACTGTTTGGTACATGTGGAGCTTTTCTCCCTGGGCCTCTGCTGAAAATGGACGTGTGTCCAGTCAGACCTTCCCGGTAAATAAATGCAAAATAAATAAAAATAAATAAATGTGAAGGCACAAAAGAAAACAAGCTGAATTGAAGACAACAGTAGAAAGCATCTCAAGGGCTTTTAACATCACATCCACCACCTCCTCAATTGGAGTTCTTTTGACAACCTTTTAGCCTAAAGAAGGCTCTGTGGATGTTTTACATGAACTTCATAGTCTGAATACATTTTAAGTCACAAGTTTTAAAGTTGTGCTGTTAACACAGGTAGAAAAGACAAAAATTATGCATGTGTTTTACTGGCAGTGGACAACAACTGGTATGAAGGCTTCCAAATTTAACTCCCAACTAGTGAATGTCAGCTCTTGTTCTCCATCTAGAGTCTTGCTTTAGTTTTTAAGATGCTGAGTCAGGCTGCTTGTTCTGCAAGTTTGGGTCACTTCAGACCATCTCTGCAGCAAACATCATCTCAAGTAGGGGGCTAACACACACACCTCGATTCATCCTTCCCATATCACACTGCTGAGGAAAGGATTACTTCTGTGCCCTAACTACCAAAAATTGATGAAGCAGCACGAATCACCCAGAATATGGTTACTGATGCTACATCACACCAAAACAGGTGACCTACATTCACTACATAAAATGCATAAGAATCTAAACACCCATACTGGTATGATGACAACTTTTGTTAAGAAATACAAACATCTAGACAAAACTACCACTATCTATGGCAGGAAGTTGTCAAAGGCCACTGACATTTGTGGTTCTAACTGGATTTGTATCAGAATGCCATGCATTACAGCCCCACATTCAGTCATGCAAAGTTCCCTCTAAACCAAACACAATATACACTTTTCACCAAACACACTTCTTTTCCTTAAGGATACCAATGCATGCAATAATGTATGCAAGACCACTATACACAGCATCTATGAAGACCTACTGCAGTCTGTGTACTAATTGGTGCAAACAGACCTCATGTGATCAGTGTGAATGTAAACACACCCTATTTGTTAACCAGATGAGCCCACTGGACACACAGCTCCTTTTTAAGTGTGACCTGGGAGCAATGTCTGATTAAGTGACTTGCTCAGGTTCACAAGGTAGGCATAGAAGAGCTATTAGAACCCTACCATGTACCACAGGAACTACAGCTCGCAAGGTTAACCTCTGTGCTAACTGCATATCATGTGAAGACTGTGGAAAAGGTATGTGAGGAGGGTGTGTGTGTATGTACATGGCAGGGCCTATGCCGACGACCTGTGAACAAGTGCATCCACACAATGTGCACATTTTGGAAAAGGTCTCTCTGTTTGTGGCACATCCTATACACATCTGCTGTAAACACTGAATGAAACTACAAGATGTACAGACTGTGGAAAAGGGTGCGTGTATGCGTGTTAGATTACTTGTGGTCACAGGCTTTAAAGTACAGTTTTATAAGAAAAACAAGTTACGTACTTAACATAATGCTCCATCCAAATTGTTGCTTTTCATTTGTCTTCAACCTGAGGGACTCTGATGTGGCATGGATCCAACTCAGCAGCATAGTTTAGCATTGGATTCAAAGCTCCATGCTCCTCTCCTACCCATAATGTCCCTGTCTCCCTCCTCCCCTCAAATCAAGTTTGTTGCAGAACAGCAGCATCCCAGCCTAAAGCAATATGCCTATAAGACTTGGCACAACCCACAAAAAGACCTAGCAAAGGTAAAGCAAGGCAAGATGGAGGGGCTATGACTATTCCATCCTGTCCTCTAAGCAGCCCACACAAGACAGGGTAAGGAGGGAGGGACGGCTGAAGACTAATGAAATGCAACAACTCAGATGGAACATTATGTTAAGTACATAACTTGTTTATCAGACATTGTTGTTTTCATATGAACTTCAACCTGAGAGAGAGAGTCCCCAGCTACCAATAAATCCTGGGAGATCCTCATAGACGGATGTTCCAGAACACGGCTGAGCCAAAGGATGCCCTGCCCCTGGAAAGAAGGTCCATTTTGTAATGGGAAATAAAAGGTGTGCGATGACACTCGGGTAGCTGCGGAGCAGATGTCATCTAAAGAAACCTCGGACCAAAAAGTCACAGAAGTAGCAACAGACCTGGTGGAATGCACCCGGACATGCCCTGGAGGAGATAACACTTTTGTTCGATAGGCCAACGAAATGCATTCAGAAATCCTCGAGCAATAGTAACTTTAGAAACAGGCTTACCCAAGAAAGGTTTAGAAAATGAAACAAAAAGTTGATCAGACTTACAAAAGGAATTTGCTCTATGTAAATAGAAATGCAACTGCCTGTGAACATCAAGCAAGTGCAACTTGCATTCTCCCTTATTCTGGAAGTTTGGAAAGAAAACTGGCAAACTGATGACCCGATTAATATTAGACAAAAGGACTTTGCTCTATGTAAACAGAAATGCAACTGCCTGTGAACATCAAGCAAGTGCAACTTGCATTCGCCCTTATTCTGGAAGTTTGGAAAGAAAACTGGCAAACTGATGACCTGGTTAATATTAGACTCTGATGCCAACTTGGGTAAAACAGATGGATTAGTCAGCAGGGACACCCTATCTTTATGTAATACCATATAAGGGGGCTTGACGGATATGGCTTAGATCTCAAGAAACCTTCTTCACTGAGCTAAACTGCAATAAAAAAAGCAGTCTTCCATGACAGAAACTGCAACTTAACCATGGCCGCTGGTTTGAAAGGAGGAGAAACCAGGGCCTGCAAAACCAAGGTGAGATCCCAAGGGGGAACTGGGTCATTAAATGGAGGCCTAATGAGGAAGATGCTTTTCAAAAAGGCCTTACAAAGCCTGGAAGAAGCCAAAGAAGCCAAATTCCTGCCCATGTGAAAATTAGATCGCTGCCAGTTGAACCTTAACTGTAGAGAAGCTAGTGCTATGATTAAAAATATTTGCCAAAAACTCCAAAATGGCCGGAACTGGCGCAGTGAAAGGATCCAGGTCATGCTGAGAAGCCCAGACTGAGTAACGCTTCCATTTACTTGAATAAACCTTCCTGGTAGAAGATTTGTGAGCCGCTACCACAGCCTGGGAGCCCTAACTATCATGGCAACTGAAGCAGCCAAGCTGTGAGCTTGAGGCTGACCAAGTCTGGATGAGGGACCACTGAGGGATATGTGGATCAGATCCGGAACTGGATCTAACGTCCAAGGTGGACACACTACATGAAACCACAGAGTGGGGAACGAAACTTGGCGAAGCCAGAAAGAGCTCCCCAGCCATCGAGCTTTCTGAATGAACTTGGAAATTACAGGAAGGGGAGGGTAAGCATACAGTAGACTAGAGGGCCAAGCATGGACTAGACGGTCTCTGGAGGACACCCTCAGATGGGGAGTTCAGAGCAAAATACTCGCTACACTTCGCATTGGAAGGAGAGGGGAAGATAGTGCAGCAAGGCTGACCCCACTTTAGAAAGATATGTTCTGCTACTGAAAGATTCAGAGACCACTCATAAGGCATCAGAATAAACCTGCTGAGCCTGTCCGCTATTATTTTGGACCTCCCCAGAATGTGCTCTGCCACCAGAAAACGGCCAGTGGAGATCACCCAGTCTAACAATCATGGATTTGCGATAAAGGGGATAAGATCTGGTCCCCTCCTGTTTGTTGATGTACCAGACTACTGACATATTGTCCATCTGTATGGCAATAGTCCCCAGAGGAAGAAAGGCATGGAAAACTTGCAATGCCAGAAACACCGCCCTCATCTCCAGGACACTGATATGCAGATTGGTCTTCAGAGAGGACCACGTGCCTTGAACCATTCTTCCCTTGCAATGCCTCCACCACTCAAGCAGGGAGGCATCCGTGGTCACCGTGATCACAGGGAGGGGAAAACAAATGGACTACCCTGAAGTAAGTCCGGGGATTGGAGCCACCAAAGAAGGGAGTCTTTGCAAACACAGGACAATCGAACAGGATGAGATGAGGGAAGGTCTAGCAAGGACCTCTGAATAGCTAAGATCCACTGAAGTACTCTCATATGAAGACATGTAGTTGGAACGAGAGTGACCGTGGCTGCCATGGACACCAATGCCCGAAGAACTGAACTCGCTTGAAAAATGTAACTCACATGATGACAGAGTGATAACAGTCTGTCCAGAGGTAGAAGCACCCTGCCCTGAGTAGTATCTAACCGAGCACGTATGAAATCCAGAACCTGCATTGATGCCAGCTGAGATTTGTTGGGGTTTATTGTTATACCCAGGTATTGAGCAGTCAAAAGATGATCCCTGGCTCAAATCATTTGATGCCTGGAGGGAGTGGAAAGGAGCCAATCGTCCAGGTAGGGGAAAACTTGAAACCTCTGAAGCTGCAGGTGAGCCGCCACTACCGCCATTACTTTGTACACCCGGGGGGCAGTGGTCAGCCCGAAGGGGAGCTTTGTGAATTGAAAGTGACTGGCTCCCAACCAGAAGCGGAGGAACTTCCGAGAGTGCCTGCTCATCTTGGATATGGTAGTACATGTCTTGAAGGTCCACCAAGCACATTCAGTCATTTATCTGCAGGAAGGGGAGAAAGGATTGAAAAGTAACCATCCAAAATTTGTTCTCGACAACTGACAGATTCAGAGTTAAAAGATGCAGAATGGATCTCAAGTCCCCCGTTTTCTTTAGCACTAAAAAGAACCTGGAATAAATGCCTAACCCAAACTGGTCTGGAGGGGACAGTCTGGATGACTCATTTTTTGAGCAGCCTGGCAATTTCTATGGCTGCCTCCTCCCACTGACCAGGTGTAACATCGAGGTGGTGCTTCGGAGGGACTGAGGGATAAAGAAAGAGAACAGAGTATCCTCTGGATATGATCTGTAGAACCCAACTATCAGTAGTAACAGACTCCCAGGCTGTTGGCTGCAAAGACAGTCATCCCCCGCCTGTCTCCAGAGATGAGCAGTCAGGCAACCCTTCAGGACTCACCAAAAGGAGATGTAAGCGAACCCTTCAGGACTGCTGTAAAGGTCTGTCTGGGAAAGAATCCCGAGACCCTTGGTTCCTCGGACATCCTCAACCACGAAGATGGCATCTGTCATATCCCCCTCTGCCTCTAGAGGAAGGTGAATCCTGACCGTCCTGGGGAGAACCTTGAGACTTCCAGAAGCACATCTTTTTCACCCCATGCTGATTCCTAGAGAAGGATCGTTGTGTGGTGGTGAAGCAGATCCTAACAGCAGACAAAGTCTTCCCGTCCTTCTCACTTTGGACTAAAGTATCACAAACCATTCTGCCAAAGAAGGTGGAGCCATCATAAGGGGCATTCGTGAAAGACATCTTGAAGAGCTCCCAGAAAGCACAAATCCAAAGCCAGGCATGACGCCGAATGGCTATGCCTGTTCCAGCAGCTCTAAAGGCATCTTCACTCGCATGTGACAGCAGCCTCGTGGAAGTATTCGAGATGGATGTGAAGGTGGTCATGCAGGAGGAAAAAATTTTTTTCTCCTCGGCCAACATGGATCCTGGGGCAGACTCAGTGACATCTTTGACCAGGACCCTCTGCAATCTGATTATGTGCCAAATATTTCAGCGCACAAAGCAAATGTGGCTGACATGTAAGTCCACTTCCCAAAACGATCTATAGCCCAATACTCCCTGTCTATGGGAAGGACTGTGGAGTTCTCCTATGCAAGCTCTTTTTTAGTGGCCCCCTCAACCACCATGGCATCCACCAGGGACCCTGTGGACCAATGCGGACTGAGGGAGCACTAAGTACTTTAACGTGCCTGGGGATAGGCTCAACCATATCCGGTTCCTTACTTGTCTTGGCTAATATAAGATCCACAAAAGGATCCATGGGAGGGGACACACAGGGGAGTAGAGGGTCCTGTGCCAAACACCTCCAGGAATACTGACTCATCTGTGTTGGGCTTCTGGGTAGACCACCCGCCGCATTGATGCAGAAGTTCCATTATGTTTCCAAAGGAGACATCCTCTGGGGGGGATGGGGGGAACCCTCCCCTTCCTCCAAGTCAGTATCCCTTCATGAGGGACTCCGGCGGGGAGTCCAAGTGCCTCCTCTTGCACATGTGCTTCTGAGGGAGGTCTTCAGAGGGAAGCTCCAATGAGGACTTTGAAGCCTCGGGAAGGTCCTATGTTGGTCCCCCCATGGGGCAAAGTGGCAACAGGCTGTCCCTGAGGGGGCAGAATGGCAGACTCAGGTCCAGAAAGAAAGGGAGCCAGGAAGGAGTCAGAGGTCTCAAAAGAGCCAAGAGGACCCTCTCCACCACTTCAAAGGCAGAAAGTGAGCGAATCCCCGAAACAGGAATGTCCACGGCTGGATTCACTGCTCTCAGCGTCGAGGGGGGGATCCGGAGCCAGGCCTCTTGACATCGAAACTCTGAGAGGGACAGGCTACTCCGAAAACCTCAAAGTTGAAGCCACAGAGAGTCAGTCTGCTCCGAAAAAGTTGCAGCTGAACCACTCAGGGCAACTGTCGGCATCGAGGTACCTGGGACCATTGGCGCCAACCTCTTGACACCGGGGAACCTTGGACCCAAAAACTCCGAGACCGGGGGTCAGATCAGAGAAGGAGTAAATCGGGGGGGGGGTACTGAATGCCCCCAGCCCCGGGGGGAACGGAGCATGCAGGACTCCCAACTGGATCTGGGCCAGAATGAATTTCCACATCATCCTGTCCACTTCAGCTTCAGACAGGCTCAGGGAGGAACTGATGGAAGACGCCGATGACCCGAGCCTGGAATGGCACTGGGGGAAGGCAGAGAGAAGGGGCTAGTGCCCGACTGACCTCCGGCTCCAGTGAGAAGTGAGGAGACTGGAGCTGACAGGAGCCCGGGCTGGGATCCGGGCAGGACTTCACTGGGGGTTCGGCTGAGCAAGAGTGGTCAGTGGACAGTTTCCTGGGCCGATCCCACTCTATGTCGAATCTTCTCCCCGGCCTTCTTGGTGGGAGGTTGAGTCCCAGAAGTCTGAGTGGAGGAAGATGATGCAAAGGCATCCAAAGAACAGGGAGGAAGGAGGTCTTTGAGAATAAGCTTACTCCTACTGTTGGTCAATGAATGGGTGTTGAAGCCCACGCAGATCAAACAGGTTTCCAGGTGAGGCACACCAAACAAACCATGCACAGAGTGTGGGCATATTAAGGGGGAAGTTTATGCCCACACTGCACATTTCCTAAAGCCAGGATTAAGAGATTCACTCATGGTTAACAGTACACACTCTCACCCACTACACTAAAGGAAAGTAAAAAGAGAAAGCAAAGTTTTTTTTTTTTTCTTTTAAAAAACGGAACCGATGCCTGAGTGCAAGGATGAGGTAGGGTAGAAAAAAGGCCAGTAGTAGTAAAATGGTACAAAACAGAAGGAGAAAGACCCAAACAAATTCAGTTACTGACCTAGGAAACTTGGAGCTACAAAATCATGCTGCTGTTTGAACAAGCTGCAAATGAGATCTGGAGGGAAGGAGGGAGACAGAGGCATTATGGGTAGGGGAGCAGCTTGGAGCTTTGGATCTGCTGCTGAAGTATGCAGCTGAGTTGGATCCGTACCAGATCAGACTTTCTCAGACTGAAGTTCAAAAGAAAATGCCAGATCATACCACAACAGTACATGTCCTACTTATCACTGTTGCAGTATTCCTTACTACTGAAATATCCTGCCAACGTTAGCTGTATGTCCAGCCAGCATACCAAAGCCCTACTAGGCCCTTCCATGCACCATGCATCAGATGTATGCCCAAAAGCACAAGGTACATAAGTGACACGGGTATAAAACTCTCAGAACTGAACTGCCCCAAAAGAACAGAAGCAGCATATGAGGCACAAAAGCACTTGTTACACGTACAGCATGAAAAAGAAAAAGGAATAGCAGTACCCTCAGCCAGAGCAGAAAAAAGAAACCCTAACAAGAAAAAAGAAGGGAAGGAAAGAATACTACAACATTAATACGTTGGACATTTACTGTTATGGAAAGTTCTTACACATCTGTACTGTGTCCCACTGTTGTAGTACTCCTTACTACTGGAAAAGTATTAAAGCTCCTGAATACAACGGGAAGAGGAAGAAAGAACTGAAAATCTTTCCAAAAAAACATGGAGGGTGGAACTAGCAAAACCTGCTCTGGTCCTTGGAAATGCATCTAATTGATCGTGCTTAGTAAAAGTATACACACACAACAAAGTAGGAGCTTCCGGAATGGATCTAGCAGCAAGAGCATTAAAAAAAGCTCCAAAGAGGCAACTGCCCTAGTAGAAGGAGCTTGAGCAGAAGAATGCAGTTTCCTAGGAAAAGAAAAGGCTTTAGAAATACCAGAAAAAATGGTTTGCTTGGAAACTGCCCAATCTAAAAATTCTCATCCTGAAAATGAACAAAAATATGCTCAGTTTCTAATATCTAGTCTTCTCTAGGTTGTATCTGAGCTGTATGCTCAAAACCAATGAAAGGAGAACCTTCAATTTTATTTTGAGGAGAAGGAAAGGAAGGAAGATGGACAGTCTGATTCAAAGACAAATTATTGACAGTCTTAAACATGAAAAAAGAATTAGTTCTATGGGATACCCAGTTTCTGTGGAAAACTAAAAAGGAGGAATGGCCATAGTTCAGAGAGTCTTGGCTGAAGTCAGAAACAGCAACAGAACAGCTTTCTAGGTATACAATTTCAAAGTGGAAAAAAGTTTAAAAGGTAGCTGCGTCATCTTTTCAAGAACATAGTTCAGGTTCCAAGAAAAAAGAATAGGTTTTCTTGGAGGTTTAATATCAAGGACACCTTTTAGAAACTGTATGACCTCAAATCGAAGAAAAAGTGGTGGCTCAAGTGGAAGACAACCAGAGATGGATGGCAAATAAGCTTCAACAGATAGGAAAGAACAGTAAGAAAACCCACAGAAAGAGGGCTCTGTTCATTGTTGTGACACCAAATGAAAAAATGTCTCTTCCATTTAGCTACATAAGATTTGCTTGTAGTGGATTTTCTTGCCTCTTTTAAAACCAGAAACACATCCTCAGGAAAGTAGTGTTGGAAAGGAATCAAAACCTTATCACCAAGAGTGTCAATTGTAGGGTAAGATGAGGAGGGTGAATGAGAGTGCCCTTGTCCTGTGTAAAGTCATTCATCCTGTTGGGTAACCTTTGGTGATTACATCTGGCCAGGTGAAAGAGAGGGGTAAAGCCAACGCTGTCTGGGCAAAAAGGGAATCACCAACAAGATTATGGGCATGTCCAACGTAATCTCGTGAAGGACAGTACAGTTGTGTACACTTACCATAAATGTAGATGTTAGAGTGTATTCACTATTGCAGTCATTACATTTGGGTAATCTGCTGGCAGGTTGCCCTCGGTCGGCCTGAATTCCAAAGTCTTGGGTCCTGCGTCGGTTGCTGTCTTCTCTTCCATGACGTCAGGTGGTCAGGGGTATAAAACATGCAGCCGACGCCATTTTTTTTAGTTTTTCTTGCCCCCGACGTCAGGTGCCCCCAAAAAAGTATATATATATATATATATATATATATATATATATATATATATACATACATACACATATGCATCAATATAAACTTTACCTTCATCTACAAGCAAATACACCACATAGGTTGTAGAAGATAGAGAAGGAAAGATAAACTGCAGAAGGACAGGGGGATGGCGGGAGGGTAACCTGGACTGCAACAGTGAATACACTCTAATATCTACACTTACGATAAGTGTACACAACTGTACTATGTTCTTCGTGTTTCACTGTTGCAGTCATTACATTTGGGTAGAATCCCAAATCTATGGTTGGAGGCTGGAGCTAAACAGCATTAGGTGTGGCTATAAGGCCCTGCAGCACTGCAGTGGCAAACCCTGCCCTGGACTTAGAGTAGAGAGGCAAATGGTAATGCTTTGTAAAGGTGTGAACAGAAATCCAAGTAGCAGCGTATAGAATGTCTTTGGTTGGTAGTCCTCTGAGAAAGGCTGCTGAAGTAGCTGCTACTCTGGTGGAATGATACCTAATGCCCTTGGGCACAGGTTTACCATGGTGTAAGTAGCAGAAACGGATGCAGTGGCTTATCCACTTTGAAATTGTCTGCTTTGAGATGGCCTTTCCCTCTGATCCTGCAGCATATGACACTAGTAATTGCTCAGTTTTTCTTAGAGCTTTTGTCCTGCTCAAGTAGAACCTTAGCTGTCTGTGCACGTTACAAGGAATGCAGAATTCTCTCCCCTTTGTTCTGCGGATTTGGATATAAAGTTGGCAGATGAATTGTTTGGTTAAGAGCCACACTGGAAAACATCTTAGGCATAAAACTGGAATTTGTCCTCAGAGACACCCTATCTGGGTAAAATATGATAAAAGGCTCTACAATCACAAGGGCCTGTAGCTCTGAAACTCTTCCTGTTGAAGTAATTGCTAGTAGCAGAGCTGTCTTCCATTTTAAAAACTTTATATCAGTGGTAGCGGCTGGTTCAAATGGAGGCAGGGTGAGCTTTTCCAACACATTGAGGTCCGTGCAGGTAATGGTGATCTTCTAGGAGGCCTTAGGTTTTTGGCTCCTCTAATATACTGCTTTAGTAAAGGATGAGAAAAGATTGGTGGCTCTGTATTGTAATGAGCTGAAATGGCAGAGGCATGGATTTTGATTGATGAGAAAGATAGGCCTTTGTCAAGCATCTCAGTTAAGCATTGTAATATCTGAGGAATATGTGGTTCTGCTGTATCAGTTTCCTGTGCTGGATTCCAAGCACAGAAACTCTTCCATTTGTCAGCATAAGATTTTCTAGTGCTAGGCCTTCTGGCTTCCAAAATGACATCCATCACAGCTTTACTGAGAGGTGTCGTTCGTTTGATTACATGATTAGCCATGCTGCCAGGTTCAGAGTCTGTAGTTGATTGTGCAGGATCTGATTGTTTTGCTGGGACAGTAGTTGTGGTCTTTGAGGCAAGGTCCAAGCTGGGTATTGAGACAAGTTCCTTAGGATTGGGTACCAGTATTGGCGGGGCCAGTCCGGGGCAATTAATATCTTTGGCTTCTCTTGTCTGACTTTTAGGAGGACCTTGGGTAGAGGAGGGAAGGTGTAAACTGACAGGTTTTTCCAACTGAAGGATAGGGCATCCACTTTCCATGCTTGTCTGTGATGAGTCCTTGTGCAGAATCTTGTCAACTGATAATTTTGAGGAGAGGCAAACAGATCTATGTCTGGGCTCCCCCATTTCTCTGTTATCATGCTGAATACTTTTGGATTTAGTTTCCACTCGTGAGGATCCATAAGGTTTCTGCTTAAATTGTCTGCCAGAGTGTTCTGTTTTCCTGGCAGGAATTGAGCTTGAAGATTTATTTGGTAGGTCAAAGCTGTGTCTCACAGTGTCCTGGCTAATCTGCAAAGGAGGTAGGAGTGTGTGCCCCCTTGCTTGTTTATATACCACATGACTGGTGTTGTCCATCTATCAGTAGTTGTCCTGGATGAAGTAAGTCCCTGAAAGCTGTTAGGGCATTTTGAACAGCTAGCATCTCTTTCTGGTTGATATGTAGATGCATTTGATTTGGTGCCCATATGCCCTGAATGCATCTTCCTGCCATGTGGGCCCCCCAGGCATAATCTGATGTGTCGGTTGTTAAGGTTTGGCTGGCAGGGGGTAGAGTGAAGGGCCGTCCCATGTTTTGGTGACAGGCCTTTGCCCACCATATAAACTCCTGTTGCAGGCAGGGGATGAGAGGAATCATTGTTTCCAGACTGTGTGAATGTTGACTCCATAAACTTTTTAGGTAAAATTGAAGTTTCCTCATATGCAGTCTTGCATATGGAATTAGTAGGATGCAGGATGCCATGAAGCCCAGAGCCTGCAGAATTTGTCTTGCAGAAGACTGGGTTTTTGTTGCCATCAGTTTGAAGTAAGTAGTCAGTTGCCTTTTTTGTCTGGTGTGAGGTAAGCCATCTGGGCAGTTGTATGCAAGTTTGTTCCCAGGAATGTTATCTTTTGAGAGAGTACCAGTTGTGATATCTTTTGGTTTACTGTGTACCCTAGGCATGCTAGAAGCCTTTTAACAAACACCAGGTGTCATAGAAGAGTGTCCTTGTTCTCTGCTTGAATGAGACAGTCGTCCAAGTAAGGATATATTTGAATACTTCTTTGTCTGCAAAATGCAATTACTGGTGCCAGGCACTTCGTAAAGAGCCTGAGCGCAGTAGATAAGCCAAAGGACAGTGCACAGAATTGGTAATGCATTAAGCCAGTCTTGAATCTGAGGTATCTTCTGCACGACTGTTTTATGGGGACATGCAGGTATGCCTCTTTTAAGTCTAAAGTCACCAGCCAAGCATTTTTGCCCAGCATGGGCAGAAACAGTTGCAAAGTGAGCATTTTGAATTTTGGAATGTCCAGGTATGCGTTCAAAATCGATAAATCCAGTATTGGCCGCCAGACCTTGTCCTTTCTGGGTACCAAGAATAGTAGAGTAAAAACCTTGTCCTTTTTCCTCTTCTGGTACTGTCTGAATGACTCCATATCCATGAGGGATGTAACCTGTTTCTGTGCCTCTTCCCATTGGTGTTTTGGCAGGTCTGACCAACCATTTGTCATTGGCAGAGTGTGGAAATGGAATCTGTATCCCTGTGATACGATGTTCAGTACCCATTTGTCCTGGGTTATTAACTGCCAATTTTGAGCAAAAAGTGCTAATTTTCCCCCTATGGGTGCTGCCAAAAGATAAGTGCTTGGTGTAGGCAGAGGGAAGTCATCGGGATTGCTTTCTGTAGGTTTGCGCTTTATCTCCTCCAGATTTGGAGGTGGATGCGCCCCATTGCTTTGACCTGTATGAGTCTTGAGCCTGGTACCTGGATTTGCCCCTTTGAGCTCTGTCTGACACAGGAAAGGACCAATTTTTTGTAGGCCAGTGTCTACTGAATCTAGGTGGCTGCACTTGTAAGAAATCTTTAACAGTTTGCATAGACTTAGCTTTGTCTTCCATTTTCTTTAAAACCTCTTCTGCCTTAATACTAAACAGAGAATCATGCTGTAAAGGTGCATCTAGCAATTTAGCTTTAACATGATCAGGCAAATTTTGTTCCTTTAACCAGGCATGCCTCCTAATCACAGATCCACTAACCGCGGCCCTGCAGGAGGCCTCTAAAGAATCAAAACCACATTGCAAAGTATGCTTTCCAACTTATTCAGCTGCATGCAATAATTCCTGCAATTCCTTATTTTCTGCACATTCTCTGTTTCTGTTTCAGCAATCCCATAACATGTTGGTACTTAAGCATATGAAATTGACAGTTTAAGGCCCTAATTGCCAAGGTTGCAGATGTATAAACCTTTTTCCCCATTTGTCCAGCGCCCTTGAATCTTTGTCGGCTGGGATAGGGTTTTTTGCTGTTGAGGCCTTAACTCCCTTTGGACCCTGTGAAATAGTTTCAGGATCAGCAGCAGGGTTTCTAAATAAAAATATATGAGAGTAAGGGACCCTGTAATACTTGTCAGGCTTACTGGGAGCCGGAGGTAAAGAGTCAAGGGTCAGGCTTGACTCCGAAAAAACATCATCCACATTGTCTAACACAGTGGGGATGGCTAAAGGATTGTGCTGAGGGATAAGGAGGAAATACCTGAGCCTCTTTTTTGATTCTGAGAAGTCTTGACTCTCGCAGTGAAAATGCTCCCTCAAAGTATGCAAGGTTTCTCCAAATGAATAATCCTCAGGAGGAGATGCAGATGGAATAGACTCCTCAGCATCAGAATCCTCATAGGGAGGTAAAGATAATTCCTGATCAGAAGAGGAATCAGAAGAAATAGAAACCTGATCTGAAGATTCATAGTCAGTGTCTTGCCTAGGCCTCTTATCTGGAGGGGGATGGGTACCCCTGATCAACGCAATAAGGTCTTCAGCCATTTTGATAATCTGTTTTTTAGGCATAGAGGCCTGTGCACGTGGCTCAGGTGTTGTTTTTTTTTTGTTTTAGAAGGTGTCTTTGCCTTTGGTTTTGCAGCTTTCGTCGGTTTGATATAAAAATGTTGAGGTCTGAATAAACCCTCAGAAGTCAGTGCCTGCTCAGCGGATCCGGACCCATCCAAGGGAGATACATCCGTCGGTCCAATATCTTGAGTATCTTGCGGCATGCCGGACTCCACATGGGTGTCGGTAGAGGCCGGCATCTCGGAAGGTAGCGGGCATCAGGGGCTGCGAAAGCGCCTCACTTAGAAGCTTCGTCGGTTTTGGATCTCGACTGCTTTCCTCTGTCCTTTACTTTGCGTTTTTTATGTACTCCTGTAGTCGGATTGCTATCGGACAACATCTCTGGGTAGTTAAATCTGTTTCCAAAATACTTAGACGCAAAAATATACCGACACTTAATAGTGCATTGGTTAAATCGAGCACAAAACCATTAGCCAGCCAAGTTGTGATCAGGGCCTAGGCAAGGAATACAGTATAAATGGAAATCCTTATGAAGTATTTGCTTCCCACAAGTAATACAATTATTAATTTTTTCTGACATCAGTAAAAAGCAAGAAAAAAGTTTTCCCAACGGGATACTTAGCATTATTGAAGACTTCGGTTCTGAAACTCAAATGTGAATATTTCATTAGTCGGCCGACCGCCATTTGCGAAATGCTTCTGCTTCGGGCACTGCGCGGCAAGAAAGACTAAAGAAAATGGCGTCGGCTGCATGTTTTATACCCCTGATGACCTGACGTCATGGAAGAGAAGACAGCAACCGACGCAGGACCCAAGACTTTGGAATTCAGGCCGACTGAGGGCAGCCTGCCAGCAGATTAGCCAAATGTAATGACTGCAACAGTGAAACACGAAGAACATCTTTGCAATACAGGAAGAGGAGGAAATGCATACATGAACACCCCACTCAGAGGAACTGCTTCCAGTTTCCAAGCCAGAGGACTCAGCAATGTGGAACAGAATTACGGAGTTGTCTGTTCTGAGGGGAGGCAAAAAGATCCACACGAGGAGTACTCCACTGATGAACGCCCAGAAAAACTTCGATGTGCAACATCCACTCATGACGATCTGTTCACAGTGTTGCCACTACATTCTTTTCTCATGGAACATATATCACCTGAAGATTCAACTGATGCAAATACCATGCTATCAGGACTAACCAGCAAAGGAAGTAAAATTTTGCCCCTCTTGCTTATGCACCACACAATGGTTGTGTTGTCCATACGCTCCCTGAGGGGTCCTGGAGACCAAAGATAATGCAGGGACTGATTAAGCAACGTGAATGTCTTCATTTCCTTGACAATGATGTGTTCAGTCACCTCCTGGGGAGACCAAACTCCTAGACCCTAAAGCTGTTATAAGAAGACTCCCAGGCTAGGTCAGACGAACGTGTATACAGATCTTAAGTGGGGCCAAGAGGATTTAGGGACATCTGGTTGATCTGCCAAAGAAATCACTTCCTCAGGCAGTGAAGAGAGGAACATGCAAGTCCAGAGGATGGCAATATTGAAGTCAGACTGCCTTCAGATACAACTGGACCTTCCTCATACGGAGTCTGGCAAGCTGAAGAGCATGGAAAGTGGATTACAAGAACCCCTGGGCTATTAAAAAAGTACAGTTGTGTACACTTAACATAAATGTAGATGTTCGAGTGTATTCACTGTTGCAGTCCTCACATTTGGGTTATCTGCTTGCAGGTAGCCCTCAGTCGGTCTGATTATCAAAGTCTTGGGTCCTGCGTCGGTTGCTGTCTCATCTTCATTGACGTCAGGGAGTCAGGGGTATAAAGCATGCAGCTGACGCCATTACATCAGTTTTTCTTGCCCCAGATGTCAGGTGCCCCCATAATGGGAAGCAATTATATACAAGGTTACACCTTCAACAAAAAGCAAATACACCAGAAAGCTTTAAGCATAGTAAACAAGAACAGAGGTATAGTCAATAGAAGTCAGGGGGCTGGAGGGAGGGTAACCAGGACTGCAACAGTGAATACACTCGAACATCTACATTTATTGTAAGCATACACAACTGTACTATGTTATTCGTATTTCACTGTTGCAGTCATCACATTTGGGTAGATTCCCAACGCTAATGATGGGAGGAAGCAATTTAGATAGCATTTGGACCAGCTAAAAGGCAATGCAAGACTGCAGTGGCAAAGCCAGCTCTGGATTTAGAAAAAATTGGCAAGTGGTAATGCTTGGTAAAGAGGTATGCACAGAACTCCAGGTAGCAGCTTCTAGGATGTCCCTGGTAGGGACACCTCTGAGAAAGGCTATAGAGGTAGATGCAGCCCTGGATGAATGTGGTCTTATCCTCTGTGGTGTAGGTTTCCCATGGTGCTTATAGCAGAAATGAATACAATGGCCTATCTACTTAGAAATGGTTTGCTTTGAAATGGTCTTCCCCTCTGCCCCTGCAGCAAATGCCATCAGCAGCTGTTCAGATTTTCTGAGAGGTTTAGTCCTGTCGAAGTAAAATCTAACTTGTCTGTGCATGTCCAAGGAGTGCAGAATTCGTTCTCCTTTGTTTTGTGGATTAGAAAAGAAGGTTGGCAAATGAATGGACTGATGAAGGGCCACACTGGATACCACCTTGGGCAAAAAAGGAAGGATTGGTCCTGAGGGACACCCTGTCTGCATGGATGATGATGAAAGGCTCCACTGCCATGAGGGCCTGTAATTCAGACACCCTTCTTGCTGAAATGATGGCTAGAAGGAAGGCCGTTTTCCAAGAAAGGAATTTCAACTCTGCTTTTGCAGCTGGCTCAAAGGGAGGAAGAGTGAGTTTCTCCAATACAAAATTGAGGTCCCAGGCAGGGATTGAAGCTCTCCTGCGTGGTCTTAACTTTAGCAGTGGATGAGAGAAGAAGGGCGGTACTGTGTTATAATGAGCTGAAAACGGCTGAGGCATGGATTTTTATGGAAGATAAGGGCAGGCCCTTGTGAAGCATCTCAGGTTAAGTATTGCAAAATCTGAGGAATGTTGGGCACTGCTGTGCTTATCCCTTGAGATTTGATTCCAGGCACAGAATCTTTTCCATTAGTCAGCATAAGATTTTCTAGTACTAGGCTTTCTCGCCTCCAAAATGACATCCATCACAGGTTTGCTGAGGGATGCTAAGGGTGAATTTAGGTGATTAGCCACACTGCAAGATTCAAAGTTTGGAGCCAAGTGTGCCACGTTTGGTTGTTCTGCCGAGACAGCAATTAAGGTGTCTGAGGCAGGTGCCATGGTGGAAGGTGTGACACACTGCGCAAGAGTGGGTACCAGTGTTGGCAAGGCCAGTCTGGAGCAATCAAAATCATTTTTGGTTTGTCCTGTTTGACTTTTAGTAGAACTTCGGAGAGCAGAGGCAGAAGGGGAAAGGCATAGACTGATTGTTTTTTCCAGCTGAAGGACAGAGCATCCACTTTCCAGGCTTTTTTGTGATGAGTTCTTGTGCAAAATTTGTCCAAATGATAGTTCTGGTGTGAGGCAAAAAGATCTATGTCTGGGATCCCCCATTTGCGTGTCAACATGTTGAAAATACTTAGTTCCAGCTTCCATTCATGAGAGTCCATGAGATTTCTGTTTAGTTCATCTGCCAGAGTATTCAGCTTTCCTCGCAGGAATTGAGCTTGTAGTTGTACTTGATAGGTCAAGGCCGTGTTCCATAATGCCATTGCTAGTCTGCAAAGGGGGTTGGAGTGTGTACCCCCATGCTTGTTTATGTACCACATAACCGTCATCAGTAATTGTCCTGGATGAAGGTAGTCCTTGAAGTCAGTGCATTCTGTACAGCTAGCATTTCTTTTTGACTGATATGAAGGTGCATTTGATTTGGGCTCTATTTGCCCTGAATGCACTTCCCTGCCAGATGAGCCCCCCCAAGCATAGTCTGATGCATCTGTAGTTAGGGTTTGGGTGGCAGGGGCTGGTGTGAATGACAGTCCCTTGTTTTGGTGGCAGGCCTCTGCCCACCATAGGAACTCGAGTTGCAGGCAAGGTATGATAGGAATCATTGTTTTCAGGTTGTGACAATGTTGACTCTATAAACTTTTTAAGTACCACTGAAGTTTCCTCATATGCAGTCTTGCATATGGAATTAGAAGAATGCAGGAGGCCATGAACCCCAAGGCTTGCAGAATTTGTCTTGCAGATAGCAGGGTTTTTGTGGCTACCTGTTTGAAGTAAGTCACCAAATGAATTTGCTTTTGTGGCGTAAGGAAAGCCATCTGGGCAGTTGTATTCAAGCTTGCACCCAGGAATGTAATTTTCTGAGAGAGTACCAGTTGTGATTTCTTTTCATTTATAGTGTACCCTAGACAAGTTAGAACCCTTTTCACAAATGCCAGATGTTTTAGAAGAATGTTTTTGTTTTCTTCCTGAATTAGACAATCGTCCAGGTATGGATATATTTTAATATTTCTTTGCCTGCAAAATGCAATTACTGGAGCCAGGCACTTTGTAAAGACCCTGGGCGCAGTAGATAAGCCAAAGGGCAGTGCCAAGAACTGTTATGCAAGTAGCCTGCTTTGAAGCGAAGGTATCTTCTGCAAGATTCCCTGACTGGGATATGCAGGTAAGTCTCTTTTAAATCTAGAGTTGCCAACCAGGCATCTTTGCCTAGCATAGGAAGTAACTGTTGAAGAGTCAGCATCTTGAATTTTGGGATGTCCAGAAAGGTGTTTAGAGTAGATAAGTCCAGAATTGGACGCCATGATTTGTCTTTTCTGGGTACCAGGAAAAGTCTTGAATAGAAACCTAGTCCCTTTTCCTCTTCTGGTTCTAGTTGAATAGCCCCCATGCTCATGAGAGTAAGTACTTGTTTCTGGGCCTCTGCCCATTGATTTGGGGGCAGATCTGGCCATCCGTTTGGAATTGGCAATGCATGGAAATGAAATCTGTATCCCTGGGATACTATATTTAAAACCCATTTGTCCTGGGTTATAAGCTGACAGTTTCTTGCATGAAGAGACAGTTTTCCCTCCAAAGGGGCGGCTAAAATGTAAGTGCTTGGTAAGTGTAAAGGGAAGTCATTGAGACTGCTTACCATGGGGAGGTGTCTTAGTGTTTCCAGATTTGGAAGAGGAGGCACCCCATTGTTTTGTTCTGAAAGTCCCTTGGGACTGAAACCTGGTGCCTTTGGAATGTCTAGGTTTGTCTTGAGTGGCTCTCGAAGGAACTGGAATGGACCAGTTCTTCATAGGCCAGTGCCTACTAAATCTTGGAGGATGCACTTGTAAGAAATCTTTCACAGTTTGCATAGATTTAGCTTTATCTTCCATCTTTTTAGAATTTCTTCAGCCTTATTTCCAAAGAGACGGTCCTGTTGTAAAGGAGCATCCAACAATTTTGCTTTAACATGATCAGGCAGAGTTTGCTCTTTGAGCCAAGCATGCCTTCTTAGCACAGACCCAGTAACAGCAGCCCTGCAAGAGGCCACCAAAGAATCAAAACCGCATTGCAAAGTATGTTTTCCAACTTGTTCAGCTGAATGCAATAGATCCTGTAAATCTTTATTTTCCACACAGTCAGAAATTAACAATTTTTTGTTTAAGCAGTCCCATGATATGCTGTTGATATTTTAGCATATGAAATTGACAGTTTAAAGCCCTGATTGCCAAGGTTGCAGAAGTGTAAACCTTCTTACCCCATCTATCCAGCGCCCTGGAATCTCTATCAGAAGGGGTAGGACTTTTAGCAGTAGAAGCCTTAATGCCCTTGGGATCCTGTGAAATGGTTTCAAGATCCGCAACAGGGTTTTTGAAAAGGAATTTGTGGAGTCAGGTACCCTGTAGTATCTGTCTGGCTTACAAGGAGCAGAGAATCAGGAGCCATACTAGACTCTGAAAAAAACATCATCAACAATGTCTAGAACAGGAGGTATAGCCAAAGACCAATGCTGAGGAAGAAGAAGAAAATCCCCAAGACTCTTTTTAGATTCAGAAAAATCCTGACTTTCCCAGTGGAAATGTTCCCCTAAGGTATGTAAAGTTTCCCCAAAAAAAAAAAATCCTCAATGGAATCTTCTGCATCAGAGTCCTTATAAGTAGGTATAGACAATTCCTGTTCATTGGAAGAATCAGAAGAAATATAATCCTGTTCAGAAGATTCATAGTCAACATCTTGCCTAAGCCTCTTAGAAGGGGGGGTGACTACCCCTGATCAGAGTAAATAAATCTTCAGCCATTTTGATCATTTGTTTCTTAGGCATTGGGACCTGTACATGTGGCCTAGGTGTTGTTTTTTTTTTCAGACATAGGTCGAGATTTTGGCCTTAGTTCTGAAGATGGTGTCTGTCTAATATACAAATCTGTAGGCCTGAAAACACCCTCAGAAGCCGGTGCCTGCACAGCAGAACCGGACCCATTCAAGGTAGAGACATCCGCGGGCTCCATAATTGAAACATCTTGCGGCATACCGGACTACGAATGGGTCTCAGTAGAGGCCCGCGAATCAGAAGTAGCGGACATCAGGGGCTGCGAAAGCGCCTCACTGAGTACCGGCGAACTGGCAGCTTGCTTATGAGAAGCATCGTCAGCAGTTTTGGACCTCAACGGCCTGTCTTTTTCTTTGCGTTTTTTTTAGGTATTCCGGTAGTCGGATTGCTAACCAACGACATTTCTGGATAATTAAAGCGTGAGTCAAAATATTTAGAAGCAAAAATGTACCGATGTTTAATAGTGTGTTGATTAAATAAGGCGCAGAACCGACAGCAAGATACATCGTGGCCAGGGCCTAGGCAAGGAATACAATACAATTTAAAATCCTTATGAGGTATTTGCTTCCCATAAGTAATGCAATTATTAACTTTTACTGACATCGGAAAGGAGCAAGAAAAAGTTTCCCCAACGGGTTACATAGCTTTTTAGTTGAAGACTTCGGATCTGAAACTCGAAAACGAAAATTTCAGGAGTTGGCCGACCGGCACTTGCGAACTGCTTCTGCATCGGGGACTGCGCGGCAAGTAAGACTAATGTAATGGCGTCAGCTGCATGTTTTATACCCCTGACGACCTGACGTCATGGAAGAAGGGACAGCAACCAACGCAGGACCCAAGACTATGCTAATCAGGCCGACTGAGGGCAACCTGCCAGCAGATTACCCAAACGTAATGACTGCAACAGTGAAACACGAAGAACATCCTGCTTTTGAGTTTCTGCCCACTGATTTGGGGGTAGGTCTGGCCAACCATTTGGGGTTGGTAAGGAGTGGAAGTGGAATCTGTATCCTTGGGGAAACTATATTTAGAACCCATTTGTCCTGGCTAATGAGTTCCCAATTTTTTTGCATGCAGGGTGGTCTTTCCCACTAAAGGAACAGTAAGTTGAGAAGAGCTTGGAAGGGTTAAAGATAAGTCATTGAGACAGTTTACCACAGGGGGGAGTCTTACTACTCCCTGCCTTGGAAGTAGGAGCCCCCCACTGCTTAGTCCTGTGAGCACCCTGGGACGGAAGCCTGGGTGTTCTGCTGGTTCTGGGTTTGGACTGAAAAGGCCTGGAAGAGGCAGGAAAGGACCATTTCTAAGAGGGCCAATGCCTACTAATCTTGGAGGCTGTACTTGCAGAAAATCTTTAACAATTTGCATAGATTTATTTTTTTCCTCCATCTTTTTAAGAAGTACTTCTGCTATGTTGCCAAACAGGCGTTCCTGGTTTAAGGGAGCATCCAGCAATTTAGCTTTAACATGATCTGGCAAAGATTGCTCCTTAAGCCAAGCATGCCGTCTAAGTACAGAGCCAGTGACAGCAGCCCTGCAAGATGCCTCTAATGAATACAAACTACATTGCAAAGTATGTTTTCTTACTTGTTCAGCAGAATGCATTAAATCATGTAATTCTTTATTTTCAGCACAGTCGGGAATCAACATCATTTTCTGTTTAAACAATCCAATAATATGCTGCTGATACTTCAACATATGAAACTGGCAGTTTAAGGCCCTAATGGCTAACACTGCAGAAGTGTATACCTTCTTACCCCATCTATCCAGTGCCCTGGAATCTCTATCAGAGGGGGTTGGATTTTTACCAGTAGTAGCCTTAATCCCCTTGGGTCCCTGTGAAATGGTTTCAGGATCCGCAGTAGGATTTTTAAAAAGGAACTTGAGAGAGTCAGGTACCCTGTAATACCCATCAGGTTTTCTAGGAGCAGGAGGTAAAGTGTCAGGGGCCAGGCTAGATTCCAAGAAGGCATAATCTACAATGTCCAGTACAGGAGGGATAGCTAAAGGCCTGTGCTGAGGCAGAAGTAAGAATTCCCTAAGCCTTTTTTTGGAATCAGAGAAATCCTGGCTTTCCCAACGGAAATGCTCCCTAAGAGCATGCAAGGTTTCATCAAAAGAAAGAGAGATCCTGAGAAGGGGAAGCAGCGGGAATTGAGTCCTCTGCATCAGAATCCTCATAGGTAGTTAAGGGCAAATCCTGGTCATCAGAAGAAACCAAAATTTCAGAATCCTGATGAGAAGAATCGGAAGGAAAATCAGTTCTAGGTCTCTTAGAGGGAGAAGGGTGGCTTCCCCTGATTAGAGTAATAAGGTCTTCAGCCATTCTTATTTGTTTTTAGGCATAGGGGCCTGACCATGCGGTCTGGGCATCAGTTTTCTGGGCATGGATCGAGTTTTAGGCCTTGAAGAAGAAAATGGCATTGGTTTAGTATGCAAGTCAGTAGGCCTGAATCCACCCTCAGAAGCTGGTGCCTGCACAGTGGCTCCAGACCCATCCAAGGTAGACACATCCACAGGTTCCACAGTCGAAGAAGCATCTCACGGCATACCGGACTCCAAATGGGTCTCAGTAGAGGCCTATGAATCTGAAGTAGCAGGTATCAGGGGCTGCGAAAGCGCCTGACTGAGTACCGGCAAACTGGCGACTAGCTTAGGAGAAGCGTCGTCGGCAGCTTTGGACCTATGCGGTCTGTCTTTGTCTTTATCTTTGCGTTTTTTCGGAATGTCGGTAGTCGGGTGGCTTACCGAAGCCATTTCTGGATAATTGAACAGTGTACCAAAATATTTAGATGCGAAAATGAACAGACGACGAATAGTACGAGGTTTGAATAAGGCACAAAACTGACAGCGAGGTACATCGTGGTCTGAGCCTCGGCAAGGAATGCAGTATGAATGAAAATCTTTATGAGGTATTTGCTTTCCACATGAAATACAACTGTTAACTTTTACTGATATCAGTTTAGAGAAATAAAAAGGTTCCCCAACAGGGTACTTAGCTTAGTTGAAGACTTTGGATCTGAAACTTGAAAATTAAAATTTCAGGAGTCGGCCAACCGGCACTTGCAAACTGCTTCTGCTTCGGGCACCACACAGCAAGAAAGGCTGATGTAGTGGCGTAGGCTGCATGCTTTACACCCCTGACGTCATGGAAGATGAGATAGCAACCGATGCAGGACCCAAGACTTTGAAAACTAGGCCGACTGAGGGCTACCTGCAAGCAGATGACCCAAATGAGATGACTGCAACAGTGAAACACGAAGAACATCTCTCCTGTTGAGGTCTCTTGCAAGGGAAGAAGAGATGTAAAAAAGTGGTCAAAAAGAGGACCATGACAGGAGGAAGAAAAGCTCATAGTGTTTGAATTTTGCAACCCAAGAAAACTTGATCCTACGAAGACATCAGAACTTACTATTTTAGATTTAGAGTGAAGCCTACACTGCAAAGCAGATGAATTGTGAGCTCTGCATCTTGCAGGACAGCCTGCTGGGAAGGAGCTTGAATGAGAGGGTCATCCAGGCAAGGAAAAATCTGTATGCCCTGAAGACTGCAAAAGGCTATCACAGGGGGCTAGACATTTGGTAAATACCCTCAGGACTGTAAAAAGACAAACTGCCAAAGCAAAGAACTGATGTGAGAAAGATATAGAGATCTATACAAATTTCCTAAAAAGAGAATGAATAGGAATATAAAGATAAGCACTCTTCAAGAAAACCAACTGGTTAAAAAAAAAAACAAAATAACGAAAAGAAAAATCTAACAAAGCTAGGCTTTCCACTGTGTGGTACCTTAAACGTCTTGTATCAGCAGCAACATGGGATATATGCAAATTACCCCTTAAGGATAGCAGGTATTTCAGCTAAATAGCAATTCTGAATGTCAAAGACTTTTTCTTTTAAGTCTATTTATGGACAATTTCAGGCAAATAAAGCCAAACACTTCTAGCTGTGGACTAACAAACTAAAACTAGTAAAAAGGTCACCCAGGAAAACCAATTGGTTACAAAAAGTAAAATCTAGTCGCTTTGCTAGATTTTTCTTTTCGTAGTTTAACAAAGAAGTTAGGTACTCACCATAACGTTCCATCTGAGTAGTTGTACTTCATTTTTCTGCCACATGTGGGTATTCAGATCCGTATCGGATCCGAACCAGCAACTTTTTTTCTAGCATCTGCTCCAAGCTCCGAGCTCCTCCCCCTTACCCATAATGCACTACCACCTCCTACCTTCCCTCAGATAGAGTTTGCTGCAACTAAATGCTTAAGCAACTCAGCGCAATGAACCAAACCTGTATAGACAGGACAAGGTCCGGGTGATGGAGGGAGAGAAGGCTGCAGAAAAATGAAGTATAACTACTCAGATGGAATGTTATGGTGAGTACATAACGTCTTTATCTGAAGTAGTTAACTTCATTTTATCTGCAACCTGTGGGACAGAGTTCCCCAGCTACTCCAGTCCTGGGAGGTCCCTATGGAAGGATATTCCTGAGCACCGCAGAGCCAAAGGATGCTCTACCCCTAGAAATCAGATCTAATTTGTAATGGGAAATGAAGGTATGTGAATTGGCCCAGGTCGCTGCTGCACAAATGTCGTCCAAAGGAACCCTAGACCAAAAAGCAGCAGAAGTCACCATGGACCTGGTAGAGTGAGCTTTAACAATACCAGGAGGAGATAAACCTTTTGCTTTGTAGACAATGCGAAATGCAAAGAGTGATCTATCTGGCCAAAGAAACCTTAGAAATAGCCTTTTCCAGAAAGGCTTTGGAAAAGAAAATAAACAGCTGGTCAGTCTTGCGGAAAGATTTTGTTTTAGGACGATAGAAGCGAAGTGGTCTATGAACATCTAACAAATGAAGTTTATATTCACCCTTATTTTGGAAGTTAGGAAAGAAAACAGGCAGATTTAGGTTTGCTTCAGATGCCACTTTGGGTAAGAAGAAAGGATTAGTACGGAGAGAGATCCTATCATTATGGAAGACCAAATAAGGAGGCATGGCAGAGAGAGCTTGAAGCTCAGAAACCCCCCTAGCAGATGTAATGGTGACTAGGAAAGCTGTCTTCCAGGATAAAAATTTTAAATCAACCAAAGCTGCAGGTTTGAATGGAGAAGCCACCAATGGCTGTAGGACAAAGGTAAGGTCCCAAGGGGGTACTGAATCCTTGACAGGAAGACGCAACATAAAAGTGCCTTTAAGAAAGGCCTTACACAGCCTAGAAGAGGTTATGGCAATGTTGTCTTCACCAACATGAAAATTAGAAATGGCTGCCAATTGTACTTTCACTGTGGTGGAGGAGCTAGCTCCTTGCTGAAAAATGCCAGACAAGAAATCCAACACCACTGGAACAGGGTCTTATAAAGGGATCTAGGTTTCTCTGTGAGGCCCAAATGGAAAAACGCTTCCATTTACTGCAATAAAGTTTCCTAGTGGAATCTTTAAGAGAAGCCACCAGAATGGATTTTACCAGGAATGAAAGACCGGGAGTCCTGGCAATCAACGCAACTGCAGCAACCAAGCTGTCAGCTTGAGGCTGCACAGGTCGGGCGGACGGGCACCCGAAGGATGGGAGATTAGATCTGGGCAGGGATCCAGAACCCACAGAGGAGCTAAGAGATGAGATTAAAGGAATGGGAACCAAACCTGGCTAGGTCAGAACAGGACAATGAGGATAACTTTGCACCACAGTCGGCAAGCTTTCTGAAACTTCAGAATGAGTGGCAATGGTGGGAAAGCATACAGAGCCCGGGGGGGCCAAGCATGGACTAGAGAGTCTCTGGGGGCTTCCTCTGGTGAGGGAATCTGAGCGAAGAACTCGCTGCACTTCGCGTTGGAAGGAGATGCGAAGAGATCGCAGCAAGGCTGACCCCATGCAAGGAATATCTCCTCCGCTACTGACTGTTTCAGAGACCACTCGTACGGCATCAGAATAGCCAGACCCAATCTGTCTGCTAAAATGTTGGAGCGCCCCGGGATGTGCGTTGCTATCAGAAACCGACCGGTGGAGATCGCCCATTCCCACACTCTCATGGCCTTGCGACATAGGGGATAGGATCTGGTTCCCCCCTGCTTGTTGATATACCAGACAACCAACATGTTGTCTGACTGAATTGCAATCAATCCAAGAGGAAGGACAGTGTGGAAGGCTTCCAACGCTAAAAGCACTGCCCTCATCTCTAGAACATTTATGTGCAACTTGGTCTCTGACTGGGACCACGTGCCTTGGACTGTCCTTCCCGAACAGTGTCCCCCCCACTCGAGTTGGGAGGCATCCGTGGTCACTGTGGCTTGGACTGGAGATGACGCTAAGGGGCGTCCTTCTAACATCTCTGGTGAATTTAACCACCAAAAAAGGGACGTCCTGCAGACGTGACTGATCCTGATCGATAATTCCATGGGCAGGTCTAGCCAAGACCACTGAACAGCCAGAGTCCATTGGAGAACCCTCATATAAAGACGCTCACAAGGGAGAATCAAAATGGAGGCAGCCATGAAGCCCAGTGCCTGGAGAACCTCGCTTGCCTTTGGAGACTTGAAGTTCGCTATCTGAACTATGTGGCACCTGAGGTGTAAGATCTTGTCTGGAGTTAAGAATACTTTCATCTGCAAGGTATCTAGCCGTGCCCCAATGAAGTCTAAAACTTGCACTGGTTGCAATCCCTGGGAGAGAATCCTCTCCACCACTTCGAAGGCCAAAGGAAAGCGCACCTCCTTGGCACCCAGCAAGGAAGATGCCCTCCCCAGATCTGAAGCATGGACCGGAGCCGAAGCAAGGGTAGCCTGAGTTCCGAGAAAACAGGTCAGATCCGAAAAAGGCGGAGCCGAAGAATCCATTCCCCTCGGGTCTGACTCCCTGTCCACGGCTCCGAGAGTCACTCGGATCCGAACTAGTCGGATCTGAGGAACTCAAGGTAACAGACTGAGTCGAGGTTGGGGGAACCGTCGGCGCAGAGCTACCAGCTCCGAAAATCCTTGGATCCAAGAGCCCCAAAGCCAAAGCAAGGATTGGGGAAGGAGAGATGGGGTGGAAAAAGGGCATGGAGGTCCCCCCTCCAGAGTGAGAGGGGCCTGGCAAGACTCCCATCTGTATTTGGGTCAATGAATCGCCGCATCATCCTATCCATGTCTAAGTCTGATAAGCTCAGAGTCGATCGCGAAGAAGCCACCAACTCAGATCTGGCTGGTCTGCACAATGAGGGGGAGGAAGGCCTCAAATCTCCGAAAGTTCCAACAGTTCTGGTGAAAAACGAGGAGACCGGAGCCGTGGAGAAATTTGCCTCATGGACTTAGAAGGGGGACTAAGGAAGAGCTCCCTGTCCGGGGATCTCTTGCGAAGTCTGTCCCATTTCTTGTCCCTATCCTCCTTGTGCCTTTCTCTGTCCTTCGCCTTGTCAGCTACACTGACTGTAGCTTTTTCCTTGTTTACCCCGCACCAGAAGAAGAGGGAGTCTGAGTCCCTTGTCTGGGTGGGAGGCTGAGTACTAGGTACCGAAGCAGTGGCAGATTCCAGCATGGATGCAGGGAGAAGGCCTTTAGCTACTAATTTGGCCTTCTGATCCCTGAGGGCTCTAGGATTGAACCCAGTGCAGATAGCCCACTGTGTTGACAAATGTGACACTCCCCAAACAAATAACACACACAGTACGACCATCAGCCAGGGAGAGCTTAAGGCCACACTCTGTGCATTTCTTAAAAACAGATTTTGGCTGATCAGCCATGGTCCTGCACCAAAAACCATTACCTACTAAATCACCACACACAAAACACAAGTAGGGGAAGGGCAGGCCTAACAACTACTCTACCGAGTTTTACAACAAAAACTTTTTTTTTTCACTAACCGATGAACAAGTGATATACTAGTGGGGGAGGAAGGGAAACAATCAGCTCAGACACACTAAGAGACTAAGTATTAATAAAACTTACTATCCCTGAGCTGAGAAACCCAGCCACTGGGGATGCACAAGCCAGTGCATTTCTTTGTGCCGGTCCCAAGCCCGGATAAATGGGGAGGGTTGCGTCAGGAAGGGCATCCGCCGTAAAACTTCGCCAAATCATTTCATGCAGTCACCAGTAAATATTTCCATACCAGATCGGTCGAAGCCCGGGTTAACAACGACCGCCACCAGTACTGTTAGCCAACAGGGTGCTGGCAGAAAATGGGCTACTGTTGGCCGAAGGAGGAGAAGAGGCGGAAGGCATGGCTGAAGGCGGGAAGAGAGGAGAAAGGCTAGGACTGTGGTAGTGAGGGTCGGAATTTTGAACGCTGGCAGTGTGACTGGTATAGGGAGAGAGCTAGCTGATATGATGGACAGAAGGAAGGTTGGTATATTGTGTGTGCAAGAGACCAGATGGAAGGGGAGTAAGGCTAGGTGTATCGGAGGTGGGTTCAAATTGTTGTATCATGGTGTGGATGGGAGGAGAAATGGCGTAGGAGTTATTCTGAAGGAACAGTATGCTAAGAGTGTTTTGGAGGTGAAAAGAGTGTCGGATAGAGTGATGTTTATTAAGCTAGAAATTGATGGTGTAATGATGAATGTTGTTAGTGCATATGCTCCACAAGTTGGGTGTGCGATGGATGAGAAAGAAAAATTTTGGAGTGAACTGGATGAATTGGTGATGACTGTACCCCAAGGGTGAGAGAGTGGTGATTGAAGCAGATTTCAATGGGCATGTTGGCGAAGGGAACAGAGGGGATGAGGAAGTGATGGGTAGGTATGGTGTTAAACAAAGGAATGCAGAAGGTCAGATGGTACTGGATTTTGTGAAAAGGATGGAATTGGCTGTGGTGAATACGTATTTTAACAAGAGGGAGGAGCATAGGGTGACATACAAGAGTGGAGGAAGATGCACACAGGTGGATTATATCTTATGAAGGAGGGCCAGTCTGAAGGAGATTGGAGTCTGTAAAGTGGTGACGGGAGAAAGTGTAGTTAGGCAGCATAGGATGGCGGTTTGTAGGATGACGTTGGTGATCAAGAAGAGGAGGAGGAATGTGAGGGCAGCACCAAGAATCAAATGGTGGAAATTGAAAAAGGGTAATTGTGAGGTGGAGTTCAGGGATGAGTTAAGACAGGCACTGGGTGGCAGTGAAGAGTTACCAAATAGCTGGGTAACTACAGCAGAGCTAGTAAGGGAGACGGCTAGAAAGGTGCTTGGTATCACATCGGGACAGAGGAAGGACGACAAGGAGACATGGTGGTGGAATGAGGAAGTACAGGAGAGTATACAGGCAAAGAAGAAGTGGGATTGTCAGAGAGATGAAGAAAGTAGACAGGAGTATAAGGAGATGAGGTGCATGGCAAAGAGAGAGGTGGCGAAGGATAAGGCATATGAAGAGTTGTTTAAAGGTTGGACACTAAGGAGAGAGAAAAGGACCTGTACCAATTGGCTAGACAGAGGGACTGAGATAGGAAAGATATGCAGCAGGTAAAGGTGATAAAGAATAATGAGGGAAACCTACTCACAAGCGAGGAGAGTGTGTTGAGGAGATGGAAAGAGTACTTTGAGGGGTTGATGAATGAAGAGAATGAGAGGGAGAGAAGGTTGGATGATGTGGGGATAGTGAATCATGAAGTACAATGGATTAGCAAGGAGGAAGTAAGGATAGCTATGAAGAAAATGAAGAATGGAAAGGCTGTTGGCCCAGATGACATACATGTGGAAGCATGGAGGTGTTCAGGTGAAATGGCACTGGAGTTTTTAACCAGATTGCTTAATGAAATCTTAGAAAGTGAAGGGATGCCTGAGGAATGGAGAAAAAGTGTTTTGGTACCGATTTTTAACAATAAGGGTGAAGTGCAGAGCTGTAGTAACTACAGAGGGATTAAATTGATCAGTCACAGCATGAAGTTATGGGAAAGAGTAGTGGAAGCTAGGTTAAGAAGGGACGTGATGATTAGTGATCAGCAGTATGGTTTCATGCCAGGAAAGAGCACTACAGATGCAATGTTTTCTCTGAGAGTGTTGATGGAGAAGTACAGAGAATGTCAGAAGGAGTTGCATTGTGTTTTTGTAGACTTAGAGAAAGCATATGACAGAGTGCCTAGAGAGGAGTTGTGGTATTGTATGAAGAAGTCAGGAGTGTCAGAGAAGTATGTAAGAGTGGTACAGGATATGTATGAGGGTAGTGTGACAGTGGTGAGGTCTGCGGTGGGAGTGACGGATGTGTTTAAGGTGGAGGTGGGGTTACATCAAGGATCAGCTCTGAGCCCTTTCTTATTTGCAATGGTGATGGACAGGTTGACAGACGAGATCAGACAGGAGTCCCGTGGACTATGATGTTTGCAGATGACATTGTGATCTGTAGTGAGAGTAGGGAACAGGTGGAGGAGAACTTGGAGAGATGGATATATGCTCTAGAGAGAAGAGGAATGAAGGTCAGCAGGACTAAGAATATATGTGTGTGAATGAGAGAGAGGATAGAGGAATGGTGAGGATGCAAGGAGTAGACGTGGCGAAGGTGGAGGAGTTTAAATACTTGGGGTCAATAGTTCAGAGTAACGGTGAGTGTGGAAGAGAGGCGAAGAAGAGAATACAGGCAGGATGAAGAGTGTCAGGAGTGATTTGTGACAGACGAGTACCTGTAAGAGTGAAAGGGAAGGTCTACAAGAGGGTAGAGAGACCAGCTATGTCATATGGGATGGAGACAGTGGCACTGACAAAAAGGCAGGAGTTTGAGTTGGATGTGGCAGAGTTAAAGATGTTAACATTTGCACTGGGTGTGACGAGGTTGGACAGGATTAGGAATAAGTATATTAGAGGGTCAGCCCAGGTTGGAAGGTTTGGCAAGATTAGGTTGGTTTGGACATGTGCTGAGGAGGGATGCTGAGTATATTGGGAAAAAGATGCTAAGGATGAAGCTACCAGGTAACAGGAAAAAAGGAAGGCCTAAGATAAGGTTTATGGATGTGGTAAGAGAGGACATGCAGGTGGTTGGTGTGACAGAGCAAGATGCAGAGGATGGGAAGAAATGGAAGCAGGTGATCCGCTATGGCCACCCCTAACGGGAACAGCCGAAAGAAGATGATGATCCCTGAGCTCAGAGCGAAGGAGACCACGATGCACACTACTGGCACAGCAAATGAGATCTGAGGGAAGGTAGGAGATTGTAGTGCATTGTGGGTAAGGGGAGGAGCTCGGGGCAGATGCTAGAAAAAAAGTTGCCAGCTCGGATCCGATACAGATCCGAATACCCACAGGTTGCAGATAATATTAAGTTGACTACTTCAGATAAATTGTTTTCCTGGGTGACCTTTTTAGTCATTGTTTTAGTTTGTTAGTTGGGATATTTCGTAGACACTCTAATGTTTATGGATATCAGTTGGGTGCAACAACCCTGTGTTTCCAAAAGTCAAACATTCCTCTTATACTGTGCTGATGATGCCGTAAGAAGGCAGAAACATGCATGTCCACAGCTAGAGAGGTTTGGCTTTATTGGCCTGAAATTGTCCATAAACAGACTTAAAAGTAAAAGAAAAAGTCCTGGACATTCAGAATTGCCATTTCGCTGAAACACCTGATATCGTTAAAAGGCAAAAATGTTGAGAAAGAAAAGTTCTAAGCCTACAAGAACCATCCATCCTGGGAACTAGAAACATTTTGGAATAAACCCTTGCCCCACAGGCAAGGAGGAACTAGCTGAATAATGTCCCACGATAAAAGACCTTGAAAAAGATGCTGGAAATGAGGCAATGGCAAAAAGAAGGCTGAGGAATATCTGAAAATGGAGGAAGGGACTTCCATACCATTCTATAGCTCTTGTGTGTTAGAAAGAGAGAGATCTGGCGGAGATTAAGGTGGTGGTAGTCACTTGGAAACAGGTCCAACAGGAAAGGAAGATTTTTGCCCCAGAATTATGACTTGGTTTCTCAGGAAAAATCCCTTTAAAGGTCTATCCTTCTGGGTCTGCCTTTGATGTCTATGCACAAAAGGACCTGCCTTAGAAGAATAGTTACCCTGGTACTTAGGAACAAGAGAAGGGATCTGCTTACGATCTTGCATAACCTCACCCTTCTCATATAACACCTTAAAGAGGTCTGCAGCTGCACAGCAAAAAAAAAAAAAAATCTGAGTATCCAGAGGAGAATCTAATAACTTAAGTTTGCAATTCTCCGGAAGGGCTAGAAGCCTAAGCCAAGAATTTCTTCAAATGACTGACCCTGTTACAGCTACCCTCAAAGATGCAATAGCAGCATCATAGTTGCACTTGAAAAAATGTCTAGCTATCTGGAAAACAGATCTGAGTAAGGAATGGGCTTGGGTCCTGTTGTCTGAAACGGGCATAAATTTTAACACATTCCCACCAGTTTGGAAAGAAAGAAAGCACATATTCAGCTTGTGTGTCTGATAGCTGAGAGCTCTAAAAGCTAAAGTATCAGAAGTATACACTTTCTTGTCATACCTATCCATTGCTCTACTATCTTCATCCACTGGCAAAACTTTAAGAAAATTTTGTGCATTTTTCATCTGAAAGAAAAATAACAGTGATCTGCTGAAAGATTCTTAAAGAAATTTCTGTGCATCAGGAACCTTACAAAACCTCTTCTTTAACAGGAGGAGGTCGAGACTCAGAAGCCTGAAAAGCAGAACTAAAGGTGTGTAACAGGGCTTCAAGAAAGTACAGTTTTGTACCTACCATAAATGTAGATGTTCGAGGGCTATTACAGCTGCAGTAATCACATATGGGTTTTCAGCCGTCAGGCGGTCCCTCGGTCGGCCGAATTCCAAAGTCTTTGTCCGGTGTCGGTTGTCGTCGCGTACTCTTCTGACGTCAGGAAGGCTAGAGTATATAAGACACAGCCGACGCCATCTTCTTCAGTCTTTCTTGCCCCAGATGTCAGGTGCCCCCAGAAGGAAGGCAATACATAAATAAATCTAATCCATAAAAGTAAGCAAATAATACATAGCAGGATAACCCAGTCAGCAGGTATGAAGAGGTATTCAGACCCCAAGGTCTTACCAAGTGGGGAAGGAGGGTGGGAAACCTGTACTGCAGCTGTAATAGCCCTCGAACATCTACATTTATGGTAGGTACAAAACTGTACTATGTTCATCGTGCATTACAGCTGCAGTAATCACATATGGGTAGAATCCCAAAGCTATGCATAGGGTGGTAGGTACTATATGGAACTGGGTTGAGCTAGAATGCCCTGCAAAACTGCAGTGGCAAAGCCTGCTCTTGTTCTGGAGTATAAAGGCAGATGGTAGTGTTTTGTGAAGGTATGTACAGAACTCCAAGTGGCTGCCTCCAAGATATCTTTAGTAGGCACTCCTCTGAGGAAGGCTGTAGAGGTGGCTGTGGCCCTAGTGGAGTGAGGTCTGATACCAGTAGGGACAGGCTTACCATGATAGGAATAACAAAAGCGTATGCAGTAACCAATCCACTTGGAAATGGTCTGTTTGGTAACAGGTTTCCCTTGACCCCCCACAGCATAGGAAACGAGGAGTTGATCTGATTTTCTGAAGGATTTGGTTCTGTCCAAGTAATAACGTAGCTGCCTATGGATGTCTAAAGAGTGTAGCAGCCTTTCCCCTTTGTTTTGAGGGTTAGGGTAAAAGGTAGGAAGGTGTATGGCCTGGTTTAAGGCTACCCTAGATACCACTTTAGGCATAAAGGAAGGGTTGGTACGAAGGGAAACCCTGTCCTGATGGAAGATGAGGAATGGCTGCACCGCCATGAGGGCCTGTAACTCAGAAACTCTACGAGCTGAAGTGATGGCCAGTAGAAAAGCTGTTTTCCAGGACAAATATTGTAATTCTGTTGAAGCAGCAGGTTCAAAGGGAGGTAATGTCAATTTTTCTAGTACGTAGTTAAGGTCCCAAGCTGGCACTGGCTGTTTCTTTGGAGGTCTTATGTTCTTAGCCCCTCTGAGGAACTGTCGTAGGAGTGGGTGTGAGAATAAAGGAGGATCCATGTTGTATTCTGCAGAGATTGCTGAGGCATGTATTTTGATTGAGGAAAATGAAAGTTCATTGCTCAAAAGTTCAGCTAGGTACTGCAAAATCTGAGGTAGGTTCAATTTTCTAGGGTCCTGCCCTCGTTTTTCATTCCAACAGCAAAACCGCTTCCATTTTGCGGAGTAAGCTTTTCTAGTAGATGGTCTTCTGGCCTCCAAAATGACATCCTGCACCTCTTTGGAGAGTAGAGTCTGATGTGATGCTAAGGAATTTTCCATGCAGCGAGACTGAGAGTTTTCAGCTGACTGTGAAGGGTTTTGAAATTGTTCTGCGTCAGCAGTAGAGGTGTTAGAGGCAGGGGCCACGGAGGAGTGTGTGTTAGGCTCCTCAGGAGTGGATACCAGTGTTGTCTCGGCCAGTCTGGAGCAATCAGTATCATCCTCGGCTTGTCTGTTCTTACTTTCAAAAGTACCTTGGGCAGAAGAGGTAGAGGTGGGAATGCATAAACTGACCAAGTTGTCCATCTGAAGGAAAGAGCGTCCACTTTCCAGGCCTTTGGGTGGAAGGTCCTTGAGCAAAACTTTTTTAATTGATGGTTTCTGTGGGAGGCAAAAAGATCTATATCTGGCCTCCCCCACGCTTGAACAATCTCTGTAAACACCTGCGGATGTAGCTTCCATTTGTGAGGATCTGTCATATGTCTGCTCAGAGTGTCTGCCAGTGTGTTTTCCATTCCTGGCAGGTACTGTGCTTGAAGTTCTATTTGTCTTTCCAGAGCCAGGTTCCAAAGAGTCATGGCTAGTCTGCACAAGGGGTATGAATGAGTTCCTCCTTGTTTGCTTATGTACCACATTACTGTGGTGTTGTCTGTTCTTATGAGCAGTTGTCCTGGATGCAGGAATTCTCTGAACGCTGAGATTGCATTTATTACTGCCAGCATTTCTTTTTGATTGATGTGAAGGTGCTTTTCTTTTTGGGGCCATCTGCCCTGAATGCACCTGTCCTTCATGTGCTCCCCAGGCGTAGTCTGAAGCGTCTGTGGTTATGACTTGTGTAGCTTGAGGCTTGCAGAATGGGAGGCCTGTGTTTACTTGGCATGCTTGGGCCCACCATATGAATTCCTTTTGAAGACAGGGAATTATTGGAATCACCGCTTCCAAGCTGTGACTGTGTTGAGACCATAGATTTTTTAGGTACCATTGAAGTTTCCTCATGTGCAGCTTTGCGCATGGGATTATAAGAATGCAAGATGCCATGAATCCCAGAGCCTGCAGGATTTTCCTTGCAGTAAGCCTGGTAGTTTTTGCAAGTATTTTGAAGTACTGAGATAATTGCCCTTGTTTTTCTGGCGTAAGGTAGGCCATCTGGGTGTTTGTGTCCAAGTTGGCACCCAGGAAGGTTATTTTCTGAGAGGGTGTTAGCTTTGATTTCTCCTTGTTGATGGTGTATCCCAGAGAAAGCAGTAACCGTGTCACATATGCCAGGTGTTTCAGAAGTATGTGTTTGCGGTCCGCTTGGATCAGGCAGTCGTCCAGATAAGGGTAAATTTGTATCCCTTGAAGTCTGCAGTATGCAATCACTGATGCTAGGCACTTGGTGAATACTCTGGGCGCAGTAGATAAGCCAAAGGGCAATGCAGAGAATTGATAGTGGTTTGAACCTGCAAGAAATCTGAGGTATCTTCTGCAACTTTGGCTGATTGGGACATGCAGGTATGCCTCCTTGAGGTCCAATGTTACCAGCCAGAACCCCTTGCCCAGCATGGGAAGGAGTTGCTGTAATGTGAGCATCTTGAATTTTGGCACGAGAAGGAATGTGTTTAGGATGGATAAGTCCAGTATGGGTCTCCAGTCGCTTCCTTTTCTTGGCACCAGGAAAAGCCTTGAATAAAAACCTTGTGCTTGTTGGTGCGTAGGTACCTTTTGTATAGCCCTCATGTTTAGGAGCTTTGTAATTTGCAGTTGTGCCTCTACCCTTTGATTTTGTGGTAGATTTGGCATGCCTCTCATTTTGGAAGAGTGTGAAAATGGAATTTGTAGCCTCTGTTTATAATGTCCAGAATCCATTTGTCTGTTGTGACAATATGCCAATTGTTTGCAAATAGTGCCAGTTTCCCTCCCAAAGGTGCTGCCAGTTGAATTTTGCTTGGCATGGAAATGAGGGAGTCATTGTGTCTGCTTCCTGTACTGTTGTGCACTGTCGTCACCACCTCTTGGTGCTGGAGATTGCCATTGCCTGCCTCTATAGGGCCCTTGGGCTTGTCCTCTGCCCCTTCCGCGTCTGTATCTGCCTCTTTGGGGCTTGTCAGTGGCTGGAAAGGACCAGTTTTTTGAAGGCCAATTCCTGCTGAACCATGGTGGCTGGACCTGTAAGAAAGCTTTGACAGTTTGCATAGATTTTGCTTTTTCTTCCATTTTACGTAATATATCCTCAGCATTAGTACCAAAAAGAACATCCTTATGTAAAGGTGCATCCAGAATTTTGCTTTCACATGGTCTGGCAGCTTTTGTTCCCTAGGCCATGCATGTCTGCGAATGACTGATCCGGTGGCGGCCGCTCTGCTGGAGGCCTCTAGGGCATCATAACCACATTGTAAAGTGTGCTTACCCACTTGCTCTGCACTATGCATCATATCCTGCAACTCTTTTATATCTGGTTGTTCAGGTTGTGACATTTTGGTCTTTAATTGTGATAACAGGAATTGTTGATATTTAATCATATGAAACTGGCAGTTTAAGGCCCTCATGGCTAGGGTGGCCGAGGTATAAACCTTCTTACCCCACCTTTCTAGAGATCTAGATTCCCTTTCCGCAGGAAGTGGATTCTTGGCCGTGGAGGCCTTAATTCCTTTAGGGCCTTGAGAAATAGTTTCAGGGTCTGCATTATGGCCTTTGTAGAGGAACTGATGAGAATTAGGTACTCTGTAATACCTATCTGGCTTAACTGGTGCAGGAGGCAGAGAATCAGGATTAAGGCAAGCCTCCAAGTAAACATCATCCAATACCTCCAAAACAGGAGGAATAGCCAAAGGTCTATGCTGAGGTAACCAGAGAAATTCCCTAAGCCTTTTCTTGGAGTCTGAAAAGTCTTGGCCTTCCCAGTGGAAGTGCTCTCTCAAAGAGTGTAAGGTTTCCCCAAATGAAAAATCCTCAGGGGGGATACAGAAGGTATAGACTGCTCTGCATCGAATCCTCGAAAGGGGAATAAGAGTGTTCTTCAGCATCAGAATGTTCTGATAAAATGGATCCCTGGTCAGAAGAAGGAGAATCCTCCTCTACTCTGGGCCTCTTGTCTGGAGGGGCCTGGGAGCCTCTGATAAGAGTGATAAGGTCCTCAGCCATTTTAAGCATGTGCTTCTTAGGCATGGGCCCAGGTGATGGGCCTTGTGTAGCCGGCCTAGCATGGTGCCTGGCTGTTTTGGATTTAGTGAAGGCCTTGATAGAGAAAGATGATGAAGGCCTAAATACACCATGGGTGGATGTAGATCTATCCACATTGGTAGGCTCGACATATGCAGGGTCTTGGTTGTAGTCTGGGAAAGGGCGAAGAACCAGCGGTCTCAGGTACAGAAGACCCGCCAGGGAGTGTCGTCGGTAGTCAGGGACTGCAAAGGCGTCTCACTGAGAACCGGACCACGTGGAGCTTGCTTGCGTGGTGTCGGTGGAGACATGGTCCTTTCTTTGCGTTTTTGGCAAAGCGGTAGTCGGAGTATCCGGCGACATTTTGTAATTAAACGCTTTACCAAAAAGTGCTGGGCGAACTCCGCCCGCGCTTGATAGTGCGTTTATTGAAGGTAGCAAAGCGACAGCCCGAGGGGTCGTGGTCTGGGCCCAAACAAGGTATGCAAAGGGAATGGAAATCCTTATGCGGTATTTGCTTCCCACAAGAAATACAATTATTAACTTTTTCTGACATCGGTCTGAGGCAAGAAAAGATTCCCCAACGGGGTACTTAGCTTTAATGAAGACTTCGGCTCCAAAATTTTTCGTAATTCAGGAGCTGGCCGACCGGCACTTGCGAACTGCTTCTGCTTCGGGCACCGCGCGGCAAAAAAGACTGAAGAAGATGGCGTCGGCTGTGTCTTATATACTCTAGCCTTCCTGACGTCAGAAGAGTACGCGACGACAACCGACGCCGGACCAAGACTTTGGAATTCGGCCGACCGAGGGACCGCCTGACTGCTGAAAACCCATATGTGATTACTGCAGCTGTAATGCACGATGAACATCAGGAGGAAATGCAGAAGATCCAGGGGAATACATCTGAAGGAGATCATAATAGCTCTAATGAACTTAAGACATCTAAGAGCTTACCCACTTAAAATGTTGCATCATTTTAAGGACAATATCCCCAAAGAAGAGTTCCTGTGTTAAAGAATCATCGGAAAGAGAATTCTCCTCATCAAACCCCAGTGCAAGATGAGAATGAATCTGGGAGAAATAAACTTAAGACTCCTCCTCAGAAACAAACTATCATTAAAAGACGACTCCCTAGTCCTTTTGAGAGGGGAGGAAGAAGAATTCCTGTAACAGAAGGAACTGACAACCGAGGAGGAGGCTTCAAGATCATCAGGGCTTTAAAAAGACCTTGGGTAAAGTCTTGCCATTTTTTTGGGGGGGTCCTTATAGCAAGTGGAGAAATATGCCTAGTTTTCTGCTTCGTTTTATCAGGCATGTCCTTGCACATACAAACACCAAAAGGTTCAGATCCCTGACATACCTCTACTAAGGAGCCTGGGATTTCTTCAAGAACTTGTGAAACACCCCCATGCCCATCCAAAACACACCAGCCGAGGTACCCCCCTTCTCGTCCTTGGCGGATTGCGGGTCAGTCCTAGCAGACACATGAGCAACCTGCCTCATTATCAGCCTCTAACGGGGTCACAACAGTGGAGTGGGATTTCTGAACTGAACAGTCTGCAGTCTCAGACAAAACAGGTGCCCAGCACAGGCTGGACAGCAGAAGTTTCCAGTTTCAATTTCTTTGACTTCTTTAAAGAAGCTGGATGTCAGGGCAGGAAGAGTCCAATGACATGGTTCTTGAGCAAGAAGCTTAATCTGCTAATTTTCAGAAGCTCACTGTTCTAGTGACAAAGGCCTGGCAAACAGAACACTCTAAAGATCACATTCTGCACCTAAGCAAAAAAGTACTTCTCTTGTCTGTTCTTATGGGGAATCTGCCTCACACAAAAACATTTCCTCCTCCTGAATCGCACATACTTGCAATAAAACAGAGCTTAAGACAAGTCCATAATGGGATACTTATCTGCTCAAAGGCCTGGCATACTGCACCTAGGTGTATGACCTATAGGCCGAAAATGAAACACTTCATTAGGACTTGCGGCAAAGAAGTTCTGACAGTTTTTCACTCATATATGACTTATGAACTTCACGCTTTTGGATGTAGGTTATACAAATGATATACAATGCATGGATCTGATGTACAATGCATAGAAGGGCCAAGGATTCAATATGCTAGTCGAACATATGGCTACTCCTGGCAGGATATTCTAATAGTAAGGAATATCGTAACAGAGATTAAGGAAGGACATCTACATAATACATAGGCTGTGGAAGGCTGTACATGTAAGCACATCAGTGCAGCCATTCTGTGCTTGATGTGCATCACGATACTATTCAGAGATGGCAGTGAATGTTGTAAATCCCATCATAACCACTGAATGCAACCATATATTATTTCTACGGAGCCCTCCAGTGCAAGAACTCGATGTGCCGACTGTGAAGAGCTGTAAGTAATATATCTGTGAATAATACGTTAAGTTACCTTTAGCAAAGCCCACACAGGCCTACTATACTCAGTGCATAACCCAATGATGTTTTACAATATTTGTGTTATCAACCAACCAACCAATTAACAAAAAAAATTATTGTGCTCTCTCTCTGCAATTATGTTGCACTAGGTGTGTTATATAATATGCAGACACTTGAGAACTACAGTGCATGTGCAACTGGATAAGCCTACTACAACCAGTGTATCTAGGCCTATTTATTTATTTACGTTTGTCTGCTTGACATTTGATGACAGGGTTAGTCTGACTGAGCAGAAGCCCTTTTTCAGCACAGACCTATGGAGAAAAGCTCCACAAGGGTAACAATAAAAAATATACAGAGTCAACATTTAAAAAGCATAACAATTAAGATGAAAATGTTATAAATAAAATACATGAGTATTAGTGTCCCATTGGGGGAGCAAAGGCAGTGCACAAAATTCAATCCCTAAATCTAGGGGAAGCAAGGAGAGCACAGACATTTACAAACATGCAAAATAAGACATGCAAAATCATATTATGCTGATATTCCATCAGGACAGACTTCTAAATGATGTGCTGAACTCTGAAAACTTTTAACAAGAGAACATGCATTATATACAGAGTCTAGAACTGTACTCTGTTGTTGTGTCAGTGTGTGGCTTTAACACATATGTATTTACACAAACACACACAAATACATGTTTATAAACATATGCACATGGTCTTACCATCAGCAAAAATCAACAGATCTGCTGTGAGTGAGTGTGGGGGTGGGAGGGTAACTACCATAACCAAAGAAAACAGATGTAGTGTGTGTGTGTGTGTTACTACCGTAACCAGAGTAAAACATGCTCTTTGCATGTTCCTACACCACCCAGAGTAACAAGATAAGCTGGCTATATGTGCACTCCTACCATAATCAGTGTAACAGAAGTGCTGACTGGCTCTGTCACAGAAATATAGAAGCTGACACTCAGAAGTGAGATCACAAAGCAAATAATGCTAAACTGCAAATCTAAAACTTACTGTAACAAAGTGTTTCTGAATGAAGGCTTCACCCCACGACACATGCATTCTTGCCAACTGCATGTACTAACTTCAAGATTACTGTACTTAAGTAAGGGAGGAATTTTTGAAAACATTCAGTCAATCTTACTGTACAAACAATCGTTCTTTCACAATTACAATTAATGTTTAATGCTACTGCCAAGAACTTCTGCTCAGCACTTGGGTTGTCTTGCCTGTGTAGTCCTTCCATAATCAGACTAACATCCTGTGTGTGCGCCAACAATAACCATAATAAGAAACATTTATTCACTTATTTTTACAGTACAGATACACTCCTTCGAAGACCTCCAATCAGGACTGTACATGCCAACATGTATAAACGCAGCTGAATTCATTCCTTGCCCATAGCTCTATACACTTCTGCTCATCAATCACTGAGACCAACCTCCTTTTGTTCCCTTAATGGGTGGAGGTCGGATCCAGGCAACACAGTGGCATTCTACAATGTATCGTGGACTGAGATTATGTCCAGACTCTGTCCCTTACTGGGTGAGGGCTTGGTCCAAGTGTAAGAAAAAAGTTATATTCTTACCATAATGTCCCAGCTGTGTTGTCGATCTTCATTCATTCTTGACTAATGGGACTGTTCTGATCCTCGGCACCGGCTCTGCTATTATACAACTTGCACCAGCCAAAAACCTCTCTAGCTAAGACTCTACCCACAATACCCCTCTCTATTACCTCAGATCGAGTTTGCAGCCAAAGGAAAGATATAACGGAAGCCATGTCCAAGATGAAAACTAAAGCCACTAAGAACATGTGTCCAATGCCCTAGAAGTCGGCAGGAGGGTGGGAGTGATGGACTCTGAGCCTACTGAGGAGGTCAGAGGAGGAAAATCAGGAGGAGTCCTAGAAGGAAAAAAAAAAACAACTCCAGATGGGATGGAAGTCTGAGTGGGTGCAAGAAGACCCCTGGTGCCAAAAGCTGATCCACCAATCTCACAACATCTACCTCAGAAAAACTTCTGGTTGATCGGACCAACATCCTCAAGGGAGACTCTGGCCTATACAAAAAGGGACTGGGAAGTTGACCCAAAAAGGGGTCTATGGAAGGAGATACCTTGTGTTGGGAGGCAATAAAGTATCTTGCTTTGGCACCGTAGGGATGTGTAGAGTTTGCTGTGAAGTAGCCAGGGATGTCGGAACAGAGTGGGAGGGCAAGGAGGTTGGTGCTAATGAAACTGTCTGTCCCGAGGCTGTCAAAGTCAGTGCCGAAGCTGTCAGTACTGAAGGGGACACAACTGTCCGAAGTGCCGAAGCTGGTTTTACAGCCAATTTTGATACTTTACTCTTTGGTTCCATGGAGACTGATGGAATCAAAGACTTGAGCTTTTTAGTCTCCGGTGCCAATGGAGAGCTTGGCACTGAACGACTTCTCTTTTTTGTTGGTTCAGTTTTTGAAGTGGACTCTGACTTTGACAAGGCTTCATCAAAGGAAGTTTTTAACAAGCCTTTTAAGAATCAAATTATTACGGTGTTCTGCCAATGTTCGTGAACTGAAGCCTTGGCAGACAGAACAGGCAATTTGCAAATGGGGCACAGCCAAACAATACACACATGAAAGATGCCCATCTGAATTGGGCATGTTTTGGCCACAATCTTGGCACTGTTTGAATCCCAAAGTGTCTTTGTTTTTCCATTTTAAAAGAAGGGGTGGCACACACACACACACACACACACACACACACACACACACACACGGTAGACAGAAAAAATCTACCAATAATGGTAGAGAGAAATACCAGAATTGGTAAAGGAGGAGGGGATACCAGCATTGGTAAGAGAAGAGATTACCTAAAGGTAAAGGGAGGGGAAGGTTACCAACAAGGGTAATAAGAAATACCGTTAAGGTAAGAAGGGTAGAGAAGCAGATTCACACACTAGATATAAAACAAGAAATAGGCTAGTTGTAAATAGACAGAAACCAAATTCTGAAGGAGAAAAGATATATTTTAAACACTTAACTGGAGAGTATTGGATGACATGTCTCGTTATCAGAGCGGCAAATGAAATCTGAGGAAATAGAGGGGCATTTGTAGGTAGAGTGTTAACTCTACAGTTTCTTGGCTAGCGTGAGCTGTATAATGGCCGAGCCGGTTCCAAGAATGGAACAGACTCCCATTCATCAAGAATAAATGAATAGTGACATCAGATCCAAAATTAATCCAGGAAGCTGAGGAATGGAGGGGCAATGATCTGTAATTATACTTTGGTTGACTCTTCTTTCTGACAAGCTGGTAGAAAGAATCAGAGCCCTAACTTCTTCACATATAAAAGCTAATAGGTCAGAAAAGGATATGCAGTGGGTTCAGTGAACAGCATCCCTGCCTCTAGGAGAGATGTTTTCAGGAGCCTTGTCCATCCCCAAATAGGAACCTCAACGGACTGCTATACTCCACATGACAGCCAGCACCAGGAACACCTTAAACATGTGTTCCTTTCTCCCACCCCCTGAAAAGAGGTGAGTAGGTCATGCCTCTATTCCTCTCCTTCCCCTCCTTATCTATGCCAAGTGTTTAAGCTGCTAATCAAACTCTGGACTCCTGGAGTACAGTCAGGGCTTTATCCCTCTGCATCACTTGAGGGAGCTAAAGGTATATGAAACAGACGTGTGTGCACAGTCTTACAGTAACCCATTCAGGTAACATATGTGCTATCAGTGTGTGCAGTTCTGCTGTAACAGGCAAAACAAATGTACTATATCTGCGTGTAGTCCTCCTTTAACCTGTGTAAGGAACAAATGTGAGGACATACATCTGCTTAACCTGAGTAAGGCACAAATGTTCTGTGTAGTATGTGTAGGTGTGTGCATAAGCATGCATCTGTATGTGAACCTATTGTAACCAGTAGAAGACATTCTTTCAACATATGTCGCCCTACAAATGCCAAAGTAGCAAATGTGCAACCAAGGAAGACATACCCAGAAGAGCTCTTGTCCAGGCCCAGCCACGAGCAGGATCACGGATCATCTGAATTTCATCAATGACAGCAACTTCATCTTAAAACACAAAAAAGAAACATGCAACAGTAGGAAAATTCAAAATGAGACAATATCAATTAATATCTTATTAAACATATAGCAGACAAACATCCTAATAAGGCTATCATGAATTCACAGCCTTTAGACATATTTTTCAAGAAAACATACAACTCGATCACTGTCTCCTGAACTGGATATTAAACTGAAGCTCTATTTGATTCTCAAAAAGTCCAGGGTATTTTCCAAGCAATGCCTGAGCAAAAAAAGTAAGCAAAACAGCCACCACCACCTAACCACTACATAAAAAATATAGTTATGTAAAATCTTACCATAAACAGTATATATTATCTTCATTAATGCAGTATTCTTCACCTAAGGGATCTCCTGCCAAGGATAGCCCAATGTTCGATTAGTATATCAAAGCCTTTAGTTCTTATATGTCACATGTATGCTCCTAGCACAAGGCATAGGGCATAAAGGTGATGTATGGATGTACACACACAGAAATGAAAAAAAAAACAGAAGGAACAGAATACCCTCAGGGTCAAGGAGAACATGTGCATCCAAAAGGAAAAAAGGAAGAGGAAATCTTCGGCCAGGAGGGAAAAAAATACAGGGCAAAAGCTGGGACAGAGGGGGTAGGAGTTAGGGACCCAACACTGCAACAATGGGGGGACTTCCAAGATGGCTACACATTGACTAACAGCAGCTTAATTCTGGCTAGTAAGTCCACTGTCTTGATGCCAGGAAAAAAGAAATATAAAGGACCTGAAGGAAAATTAGCTACAAAAGGTGAGGAAAAAAACACAGATTGGGAGAAGTACTGCAGCTGTTCAGCAACAAGCAGTGCAAGTTTCAGACATGACTTACAGTAACCTACAGGAAGGTCTAAAGCAGCTGCACACCAACCTGGTTAAAATAAACTAAATGCTGGTGAAGTATATCAACACAAACAAAAAGCTGGAAAAATGGAACGAGTTTAAAACAGATATTCAGATAAGGTGACATAACTGCAAAACTCAGAGGATGAAATGAAGAAAAGCCTGGCTGAATATGAGACTGCACAAGAAGAGATGTTTCAAAACACAGAAATGGCGGACAGAATAAGTAGGGAAAACCTGAGATTTTCTGCTGTACCGAAGAAGCTGGAAAGAACAGACTGTATTAATTTTATGAAAGCACAAATAATCAACTGGATTGGTATTCCACAACTGGAACTGTTAACTGAAAGGGCACATTGTGCATATTCCAACTCTGGGTACTGGAAAACAACTTACACCTTTAATAGTAAAGATGAAGCCTTATTGGCAGAAGGAGTTAATTCTACAAAACTGTGGCAGAAGGACAAAGTACTAAAACTGGGAGACAGCAGAGTGTTTGTGGAGAATGACTACTCGTACACTAGGCAGAAGAGGGGTAAATATATTCCATTATTTAGGGGATGTCAAGAAACAGGCATGAGATTCAAACTGCTGTACCCAGCCATCTTCAAAATATTTTTCCCTGGAGGTACAAAATAATTTTTTGATGAAGTACATGCTAGAAGGAAATACAAAAGTCTGTGCAACAAAGGGTGAGCAATGAAACAGAAGCAGGTTCTACTTCGTGTACTTCTGGTGATGAGGACTACAGAGAAAGACTGAGCCCGGGAAATCTTTTCCACTGTTTCAATGGAAAATGCCTGAGAGAAGGAAGAAAAAAAGAAGTTATGTACTATATAAGAACCTAGGAAATGTATTGCTTTTGTGATTGTATTCTGAAGAAGTTGCATGGGCAACGAAAACGTGATTTTATTTGTGAGACGTTAAATAAACAGTCTTTTGTGCTTTCTACTGGTTTGGATTATCGTTGTGCCTTATAGTTTTTTGGCGTACCTCTTGTGGTTCCTTCCCACTTGTTTTACTTCGTTACAGTGGTTCGTTTGTTTGCTGTTCATTTTGGGTTTTTTAAGTTATGTACTCACCATAACGTTCCATCTGAGTAGTTAAACTTCATTTTTCTGCAACCTGTGGGTATACAGATCCGTATCGGATCCAAGCCGGCAACTTTTTTTCTAGCATGTGCTCCAAGCTCCGAGCTCCTCCCCTTACCCATAATGCCCTACAATCTCCTATCTTCCCTCAGATCGAGTTTGCTGCAACTAACAATATATATATGCAACTCAACCCAATAAACCAAACCTGAAAACAGGATAAGGTCCGGGGGACGGAGGGAGGGAATGTTGCAGAAAAATTAAGTATAACTACTCAGATGGAACGTTATGGTGAGTACATAACGTCTTTATCTGAAGTAGTTAACTTCATTTTATCTGCAACCTGTGGGACAGAGTCCCCAGTTACTCCGATCCTGGGAAGCCCTTATGGAAGGATATTCCTGAGCACCGCAGAGCCCAAGGATGCTCTACCCCTCGAAATCAGATCCAATTTGTAATGGGAAATGAAGGTATGTGAATTGGCCCATGTCACTGCTGCACAAATATCGTCCAAAGGTACCCTGAACCAAAAGGCAGCAGAAGTCACCATGGACCTGGTAGAGTGAGCCTTAATACCAGGAGGAGATAAACCTTTTGCTTTTTAGGCATGTGAAATGCAAAGTGTGATCCATCTGGCTAAAGAAACTTTAGAAATAGCTTTTCCCATAAACGCTTTGGAAAAGGAAACAATTGGTCAGTCTTGCGGAAAGACTTCATTCTATGAAGATAAAAACGAAGTTGTCTATGAACATCTAACAAATAGAGTTTGTATTCACCTTTATTTTGGAAGTTGGGAAAGAAAACGGGCAGATTAATGGACTGGTTTATGTTTGCTTCAGATGCCACTTTAGGTAAGAAGGAAGGGTTATAGTACAGAGGGAGACCCTATCCTTATGGAAGACCAAATACGGAGGCACGGCAGACAGAGCTTGAAGCTCAGAAACTCTCCTAGCCGATGTGATGGCAACTAGGAAAGCTGTCTTCCAGGACAAAAATTTTAAGTCCACCGAAGTTGCAGGTTCGAAAAGAGGGGCCACCAATGCCTGTATAACAAAAGTAAGGTCCCAAGGAGGTACAGAATCCTTAACAGGGGGCCGTAACAGAAAAGTACCTTTAAGAAAAGCCTTACACAGCCTACAGGAGGCTAAGGCCATGTTGTCTTCACCAACATGAAAACTGGAAATGGCTGCCAATTGTACTTTCACTGTGGAGGAACTAGCTCCTTGCTGAAAGATACCAGACATTAAGTCCAACACCGCTCGAACAGGGGCTGTAAAGGGATCTATTTTTCTCTGAGGCCCAAATAGAAAAGCGCTTCCATTTACTGCAATAAAGTTTCCTAGTGGAGTCTTTAAGAGAGGCCACCAGAACCTTTTTTACCTGGGATGAAAGACCGGGAGGCCTGGCAATTAACGGAACTGGAGCAGCCAAGCTGTTAGCTTGAGGCTGCCCAGATCGGGCAGACGTGTCCCTGATGGATGGGAAATTAGACTCGGGCAGGGATCCAGAACCCACAGGGGAGCTAGGAGATGAGACCAAAGGAATGGGAACCAAACCTGACAAGGCCAGAACGGGACAATGAGGATCACTTTGCACCGTAGTCAGCAAGCTTTCTGAAGAAACTTCAGAATGAGAGGTAAAGGTGGATAAGCATACAGAAGCCCGGGGGGCCAAGCATGGACTAGAGCGTCTCTGGGGACTTCCCCTGGTGAGGGAATCAGAGCGAAGAACTCGCTGCACTTCGCATTGGAAGGAGATGCGAAGAGATCACAGCAAGGCTGACCCCATGCAAGGAAAATCTCCTCTGCTACTGACTGTTTCAGAGACCACTCATTAGGCATCAGAATGGCCCGGCTCAATCTGTCCGCTAAAATGTTGGAGTGCCCCGGGATGTGCATTGCTATCAGAAGCCGACCGGGGAAATCACCCATTCAAACACTCTCATGGCCTCGCGACAGAGTGTAGGATCTGGTTCCCCCCTGCTTGTTGATACACCAGATGATATGTTGTCTGACTGAATTGCAATCAATCCGAGAGGGAGCACTGTGAGAAAGGCTTCCAACGCTAAAAGCACTGCCCTCATCTCTAGAACATTTATGTGAAAATTGGTCTCTGTCTGAGACCACGTGCCTTGGACTGTCCTTCCCAAACAGTGTCCCCCCCACCCGAGTTGGGAGGTGTCCGTGGTCATTGTGGTTTGGACTGGGGGTGATGCAAATGGGCATCCTTTTGATATCTCCGGTGAAGTTAACCACCAAAGAAGAGATGTCCTGCAGATGTGACTAATCTTGATTAGAAATTCCATGGGTATGTCTAGCCAAGACCACTGAACAGCCAGAGTCCATTGAAGAACCCGCATGTAAAGGCCTGCATAAGGGCGAATAGATATGGCGGCAGCCATGGAGCCCAGAGCCCGGAGAACCTTGCTCGCCTTCGAAGATGGAGTTTGCTATCTGAGCTATGCGGCACCTGAGATGCAGAATCCCCTCTGGAGTTGGGAGTACCTTCACTTGCAAAGTGACTAACTGTGCCCCAATGAAGTCTAGAATTTGTACTGGTTGCAAATGGGATATGCGAACATTGACTAATTCCCAGTAGGTCTGCTAATCGAATGAAATAATCTCGGGCCAGACACAACTGATGCTTGTTGGGCGCAGCGAAGAGCCAGTCGTCCAGGTATGGAAACACCTGAATATCCTGAAGCCTCAGGTGAGCCGCTACAACTGCCATTACCTTGGTGAACACCCTGGGGGCTGTGGTGAGACCAAAGGGTAGGGCTCTGAACTGAAAATGACTGGCTCCCAGCCGGAAGCGCAGAAACCTCCTGGAGCTTCTGTGTATTTTGATGTGGTAGTAAGCATCCTGAAGGTCTAATGAGCACATCCAGTCGCACTCTCGGAGATAAGGTAGAATGGACTGTAGGGTGATCATCCGGAATTTCTGTTTGGCTATTGACATTAATGTTGACAGGTCTAGAATGGGCCTGAGGTCCCCCATCTTTTTTGGCACCAAAAAGAACCTTGAGTAGACGCCTAATTCGGACTGATCGGAAGGGACCTTTTCGATGGCTCATTTGAGAAGCAGCTTTGAAACCTCTAACATCCGGGAGGTGTTTTGTAATATTTGGAGGGGCAATGAAAGGAATAGAGTAACCTCTGAATATTATCTGAAGAACCCAGCAATCTGTCGTAATGGACTCCCCATGCCGCTGGGTGTAAGGACAATCTTCCCCCGACTGCCTCCAGAGTAGGACAGTCGGGCAACCCCTCAGGGCTGCTGACCGGGTCTATCAGAGAAGGGTCCCTTAGACCCGAAATTCCTGGGACCCCCTCTACCTCTGGGTCGGCGTCGATCCTGTCCCCCTTTGCCTCTGGGGGAATAGCTGTCCTGAGAATCCAGGGAAAACTGAGATTTTCGGAACCACATCTTCTTCTGCCCTCTTTGATTCCTAGAGAAGGACCGCTGAGGGTTAGAGAAGTGGACTCAGACGGCAGACAAAGTCTTCCGGTCCTTTTTGCTCTGGACAGGTGTGTCACGTACTGTCTTCCCAAAGAGGGAAGAACCGTCGTAGGGAGCGTTGATAAACGACACCTTGAAAGGGTCCGCGAACTGACACAATCTGAGCCAGGCATGACACCTCATGGCTATGCCTGTCCCAGCCGCCTTAGCTGCTCCTTCCGTGGCATGGGAAAGTAGCCACATAGATGTGTTTGAGACTAACTTCAGAGTAGACATTTTCGCTGAGAACAGCTGTCTGTCCTGCTGCGATAAAGACTCTGGGGGCGACTCAGCGAAATCCGAAGCAAGGTCTCGCTGAAGCCGAATCACATGTGCCAAACAATTCAGCACACGGATAGAAAAAGTCACTGAGGAGTATACGCGCTTCCCAAACCTATCCACCGACCTGGACTCCTTATCCGGAGAGTGGACTAAGGAATTCCCCTGTGCTAGTTCTTTCTTTGTGGCCGCTGCGACCAACATAGCATCAACTGGGGCTCCTTTCGTCCAGGGTTGTCTATCAGAAGGGGGGGATAAAACCTTGTCAGGGCATTTGGGGATGGGCTCTACGGTGTCGGGCTCCTTCCATGCCCTCGTGGTGATGAGGTCCACCAAGGAATCTGCTGGTGGGGACACCCAGGAAGTACATGGGCCCGTGCCAAAGGCCTCTAGGAACACTGACTCATCCCCAGAAGGTTTTGGGGCTGACCAACCTCCCCTCTGGCGGAGGATCTCCATAATTTCTCTGAAGGAGACGTCTTCGGGAAGTGACCTGGGGGAACCTTCTCCTTCATCTAAGTCAGTGTCAGTAGTGAGAGACTCGGGGGAGTCCAAGTGCCTCCTTTTGCACTTGCGCTTACGGTGACCCTCTTCAGTGGGACTTTCAGAAGGGGATCTGCGAGCCACAGGGGTTTCCTTGGGGAAAATGACCTGGGGATCCTCTGGCACGGGCTGTCCCTGAGACAGAATGAAGGGAGTAGTCGCCAAATCCAGGGGGGGCCTGGGTGGTATCCGAGGGGATAGGCTGGGGTCTCAATCCCTGGGAGAGAACCCTCTCCACCACTTCGAAGTCCTCCCCGGATCTGAAGTAGGGACTGGAGCCAAAGATAGGGTAGCCTGAGGTCCGAGGGAACGGATTGGATCCGAAAAGGTCGGAGTCGAAGAATCCATTCCCCCGGGTCCAACTCCCTGTCTGTGGCTCCAAGAGTCACTCAGATCCGAACAAGTCGGATTCGAGGAACTCAAGGTAACAGCCGGCGCCAAGCTACCAGCTCCGAAAAACCTCGGATCCAAGAGCCCTGAAGCACGGATCGGGGAAGGAGAGATGGGGCGGAAAAGAGGCATGGAGGTCGCCCCTCCAGAGGGAGAGGGACCAAGCAAGACTCCCATCTGAATTTGGGTCTGAATAAATCTCCAGCATCATCCTGTCCATATCCATGTCTGATGAGTCAACCTCGAAGAGGCCACCGACTCTGATCTGGCTGGTCTGCACAGTGGGGTGGAGGGCCTCGGGTCCGAATGTTCCAACGGCTCCGGTGAGAAATGAGGAGACCAGAGCCGAGGAGAAACAGGCCTCATGGTCTTAGATGGGGGGCTGAGAAAGAGCTCCCTGTCTGGGGATCTCTTACGATGCCTGTCCTTTTTCTCCCTTTCTTCTCTGCGCCTTTCCTTTTCCTTGCCTTTTTCTTTTTCCTTATCTTTGTCAGACGCGCTGACTGAAGATCTGCTCTTTGAACACCCATCGCCAGACAAAGAGGGAGGTTGAGTCCCTGTCTGGGGTGGTACACTAGCGAATGAGGCAGATTCCAGCATGGCAACAGGGAGAAAGGCCTTTGGCAACTAGCTTGGCCTTACAATCCCTAAGGGCCCTAGGGTTGAAACCTGAACATACAGCACATTGAGTGGACAAATGTGCCACTCCTAAGCATATCACACATACAGTGTGACCATCGTCAGGGGAAAGCTTATGGCCACACTCTGTACATTTTTTGAACACAGGCTTTGGCTGGTCAGCCATAGTCCTGCACTCCAAGGTACAAGCACTACCTTTCCAAAAACCACACACACACAGGTAGGGGAAGGGCAGGCCTAACTACTACTCTATACAAAAACTTTTTTTTTTTTTTTTACTAATGACCAAATGCGATACTACAGAAGGGGAGGAAGGGAAATCCTAGTCAAGCACACCTAGATATCAGCAAAAAATTTCTACTTACTATCCCTGAGCTCAGAGCAAAGGAGACCATGATGCACACTACTGGTGCAGCAAACGGGATCTGAGGGAAGATTGGAGATGGTAGGGCATTATGGGTAAGGGGAGGAGCTCAGAGCTTGGAGCAGATGCTAGAAAAAAAGTTGCCGGCTCGGATCCGATACGGATCCGTATACCCACAGGTTGCAGATAAAATTAAGTTAACTACTTCAGATCATAAGACTCACCTACAACACTCGAGAATACACTGGAAATGAAATACAGACAGAATCTGGGAGATGGGGATGAACAGGAACAAAGCTAGTAACTTAGAAAATGACAAATGTGGGGCAATAAAGGAAGGATTATATTTATGAAACATGACTGGCGACGCTGTGGTGAAGTAGTTAGTGCTGCAGCCTCACAGCAAAAGGTTCTCTCCTGTTGGATTCTCGGCTGGGGTGCCTTTTGTGCAGAGTCTGCAAGTCTGTGTGCGTGCCCTCCAGATGCTCCAGTTTTCTCCCACATTCCAAAGACATGCATCTGGTGCATTTCTAACCAGGCCTTCATTGAAAATTGGTACTGTCCCACTCGGACTTTCTCGGTAAATAAATGTTAACTAAATAAACAGAAAAAGAAAATTTGAAAACATGGGACTTCCTAGGACTTTGTTAAACTTGTAAAGGACTTTAAAGCATATGCCCTGCTTCAGGATGTTAATGTTCTGGGAATAAAATCAGTAACTTGGAAACAGACAAATGTGGGATTATAAAGCAATAATTATACTTGTGAAACACGGCAGAACAACAGGATTTGGAAATATTGGATTTTCATGGACGTTGTTAAATTTGTAGGGGACTCTACACCATAAGCTCAACTTCATTTCATTAATCTTTGGAAAATACTTGGGAGAGGAGGGAGAAAGTTAACCAAGTAAAACAATTTTGTTCTTAATGGTACTATTTTAATGGTGCGTGACTTTCTTTACATGCTATGAAACAGTAGTAAAATTTTCTCAGTGCTTTTGTTTGTTTTGTTTTTTTTGGGGTTTTTTTTGGTTTCTCCCTTCTCTCTTTTTCCTTGTTCTAAGTTTTAAGATATGTAGGCATTGCAATTAAAAGAAATGAAAGAGGAAGGGTCTGGTTAAGAGACTATGACAAAAGAAAATGTAATGTGCTTTTTCTCATGCTTGCATATGGAATGACCGAGTTAAGGCCCTTGGCTTTATCCAACAACAAGTTTTAATTGAAAGTGCATGAAAAAGAATATTTAATATTATACTGCTTTTTGCTTCTAAACAATGTATCCTTAGTTTTGTGTCTGGTTTGCCTGTCCCTAAAAGACAGACTAATCAAGAGAAATGGCTTAGCGAAAGTGTTTACTGAAAGCATTCAAGTGTTTTCTCATCTGGGAGAGCTATAAAGATAAGAAAAAAAAAAGACAGCGCTCACTAAAACATAGGCTGTACTATGCGTCTTAGCATGAATAACCTTTTTTTTTTGTTAACTCTAGTCTATCTGTATGGCTATCAGTTTACAACTTTTGTTCTTATTAAGAAGGTAAAACTCCAAATTTTGAAGTAGATAGTTTTGTGCATTATTATTAAGACAAGAGGTTTTAGGAGGGTATTGGGGGTGTTTGTTTTTCTGTTTGAAGGCTTTCACTAAAACAAAAAGTTTTGTAAGATGCAACATAGGCTCAATCGGATATGGCAAGAAACAACTGTATAAAAAGACCAAGCTGCCAAATAATATACGCATGTAACATAAAAATAGGAACTAGACATTTAACAAAAAAAACAGTTATATTTAAAAGGTGGGAATAATAACTATATAAGAAAATGATGCTTTCTGTAATGTCTTTAAATCTGAATGGTCTCTCAGATAAAAACAAAAAAGAAAGAGTAGTGAACTATATTTAAAATGGGGAGCGCACACTGCTATGCTACAGGACACACCTAGAAAGAACTAAATGTGAATTTGATAAAGAAAGGTTTTCAGGATGGTTATTCAGCAGACTATCTGGGGCAAAGGAAAAGGAGTACTTATATTAATTACAAGAGGAGCTCCAGTGATGATAGAAGATGGAAAAAAGATAATGGTAGACATGTAGCACTAAGGGGCTAATGGAAAGGGAGAATGATTACACTGGCATGTAATTATGTTCCACTTAAAACTGCTAGACTGGAGCTTAAGAAAATTCTGGGAGAAATAATCAGCTTTCAGCAAGAAATATTACTTACAGGTGGGGACTGGAAATTGGTTTGGAACAGTGAAGATGTGTCTGTTAGATTTTCCCTTCTGGGTCCCAAAAGGACGATACACATTTGAAGAAATTTATGAAGATATTTGGCATGGAAAATGTGAATTCAGTACTAGGAATTTGAAGTGAATTTACATATTCTCCAAGATACAAAAACTGGGCTAGGCTAGACAGAATTTTAAATTTCACAGGAACATGTACATTTAAATAAAGCTCTTAAAATGCACCCAATAACTATTTCAACTCATATGCCAATAATAACAGAAATAAAAACATAAGGTAATGAAATAAAAATGAGACACTGGTGCTTTCCCACCTACTTGATGAAAAAAGAGGAAATGGTTTTGGAAATTATTCAGGCGTTATTAGAAAAGACACACTTCTGAAAATATAGCTAGGAAGTGGGATAAAATTAAAGTGGAGTTTAAAACTAGGTTGGGAATAAAGGAAACTGACATACAGTTAAGAAATAATAAATTTAGAGGGACTGACTAATGTTAAAGTATTGAAAAATAGGGGGAATACCACAGAACAAGAGGAGGAGCAACTGCAGAACGTTAAGCAGAAGATAAGGGATTACCTCAATAATATGCATGAGTTTATAAAGATTGCTGTCAAGCAACTTTTTTTTTTTGATAATTCTACAGCACAAAAACTTTTAGCACACCGACTCAGGCAACAAAGTAAAAAGGGCTATCACCAAGCTTAGGGAGCCTATAACAAGGAAGATAACAAGAGATCCTGTAGAAGTATTAGAAATATTGGGTCTATATTAGAACACCGAACGTTCAAAATTTCGAGTGTTCTAATATCGACCCGTTTTCAGCGAACACTGAAAATATTGAACAAACAGAAAACCGAATTTTTTCCTAGGGAAAGCATTTGGTTGTCCGTTTCTGTTGCTTCGGCATTTTCAGCGTTGTGGTGGAAAGTTATGAGTCGGGTTCAGGTAAGTGTACGATTGTGTGGACATGAGGGTTAAGGTGCGGGTGAGGTGACTGTGCGATAGTGACGGACCTTGGGTAGGGTTAGGTGTAAGAGTTTAGTTGTATGTGTGTGGATTGCTGTTTGTTTGGTGTCCTCGTGTTGTGGGTATGTGTTTTGGAACAGCAAATTTTTTCCCTAGAAAAAAATTTGCTGTTCTGAATGTTCGATGTTTTAAATTTTCGATTCATAGGGTTATATATTAGAACACTTAATTTTGAATGTTCGGTGTTCTAATATAGACCTGAAATATTTCAGAAATGTTATCAAAGTCTGTATAAAGTAGAGAAATATGGAAATAAAAAAGGAACAAATGGAAATGTTTATGGAAGAATTAAATATGCCAAGGTTAGAGGAAGATGAGGCTCAACTACTAACAGTTAGGATAGGAGGAGGTGAGATAAAATGGTGATGTATAACTAACCTACAGGAAAGTCCCCAGGAATAGATGGTATCCCTGTGGAAGTTTGGAATCTAGGAGAGAAAAAAACTGATAAAGATCAGACAGGTTTTTGTTTAACACTATCTTAAAAGGAGAAGTACCACCATCGTCCTGGAAGAAAGTGGTGGTAGCTGTAATACCTAGAGAGGGTAAAGATCCATCAGATCTAGTCATAAAGGCCCATTCCAATACTAAACCATAATTATAAAGTGCTTATGTCTATAATGGCTAAAAATATCAAAAGCAATGCCAAAACTGATAGATATGGATCGATGTGTTTTTTGGAACGGAGGCAAACATTTGATAACATTAACAGAAACTGATGATCCAGAGGGAAGCAGAATGTAAGAAAATACCACTACTGTTGGTGGGTCTTGATGCAGAGAAAGCATTTGACAGAGTAGACTGTAACTTCATAGGCAGGACAATGGAAGCAGTTTTCCTTGATAAAATTATAAGGTTGATTAGGAGTATATAGGATGGATCAGTGGCAAAATTAAAGTGGGTGGGGTGTCCTCTGATAATTTCTGCTTGACTAGAGGAACCAGGCAGAGATGTCCTCCTTCCCCTTTGTAGTCTGCATTATATTTAGAACTATTGGCAAAGAAAATAAGTGGCTCAGAAATTCAAGGATATAACTTGGTATGGTAGTCAAGAAAAGTTGGCTCTGTGATATTTTACACCTGACAAAAATCAGAGAGAGACATTACAGTGTTGTGGAACATACAAAATTAATGAAGCTAAAACAAAGGCAATATCAAGATAGTCCAGCAATATCCATATTTATGGAGACATGATAAAATAAAGTAATTAGGAGTATGGATTAAAAATGACTCTTGTGGCAGCTAAGGATAACAGTACAAAAACTGAGAAAAGTGCAGTTGTGTACACTTACCATAAATGTAGATGTTTGAGTGTATTCACTGCTGCAGTTATTACATTTGGGTTATCTACCTGCAGGTAGCCCTCAGCCAGCCTGAATACCAGAGTCTTGGATTCCTGCGTTGGATGCTGTATCTTCTTCCATGACATCAGGTCGTCAGGAGTATAAAACATGCAGCCGACCCATTACATCAGTTTTTCTTGCCCCAGATGTCAGGTGCCCCCACAATGGGAAGCAATTATATGTTATGTTACACCTCCACCAAAAAGCAAATACACTAGAAAGCTTAAATACACCAAACAAGAAGGAAAGGTAGAGCCAAGAGAAGTCAGAGGCTGGAGGGAGGGTAACCAGGACTGCAACAGTGAATACACTCGAACATCTACATTTACGGTAAGTGTACACAACTATACTATGTTCTTAGTGTTTCACTGTTGCAGTCATTAAATTTGGGTTGATTCCCAAAGCTAAGGAAGGGAGGAGGAAGTTAGAGAGCATTAGGACCAGCTATTAAGCCCTGCAAGACTGCACTGGCAAAACCAGCTCTGGATTTAGAAAACAAAAGGCATGTGGTAATGCTTGGTGAAGGTATGTACAGAGCTCCAGGTAGCAGCTTCTAAAATGACCCTGGCAGGGACTCCTCTCAGGAAGGCTGTAGAGGTCGATGCAGCCCTGGTGGAATGTGATCTAATCCCCTGTGGGGTAGGTTTTCCATGGTGCTTATAGCAAAAATGAATGCAATGGGCTATCCATTTAGAAATGATTTCCTTTGAAATGGCCTTCCCCTCTGCCCCTGCAGCAAAGCCAACTAGCAGCTGTTCAGATTTTCTGAGGCTTAGTCCTGTCCAAATAAAATCCAAGTTGTCTGTGCACGTACAAAGAGTGCAGTATTCGTTCTCCTTTGTTTTGTGGATTCGGGAAAAAAGTAGGCAAATGAATGGACTGATTTAAGGCCATACTAGACACCATCTTGGGCATAAAGGAAGGGTTGGTCCTGAGTGAAACCCTGTCTGCATGGAAGATAATGAAGGGCTCCACTGCCATGAGGGCCTGTAATTCAGACACTCTTCTCGCTGAAGTGATGGCTAGAAGGAAGACTGTTTTCCAAGAAAGGAATTTCAACTTCTCAGTTGCAGCTGGTTCAAATGGAGGGAGAGTGAGCTTTTCCAATACAAAATTAAGGTCCCAGGCTGGAGTAGGGGCTCGCCTGTGGGGGGGGGGGGGGTGTCTTAAATTGTTGGCCCCTCTGAGGAATTGCTTTAGCAGGGGGGTGAGAGAAGAGGGGTGGTTCAGTATTATAATGTGCTGAAATGGCAGAGGCATGAATTTTAATTGATGAGAAGGATAGGCCCTTGTGGAGCATTTCTGTTAAGTACTGAAGAATATGAGGTAAGCTGGGCACTGCTGTGCCCATCCCCAGAGTCTGGCTCCAGGAATGAGGTAAACTGGGCACCGCTGTGCCCATCCCCCGAGTCTGGCTCCAGGAACAGTATCTTTTTTTACTTATCAGCATAAGATTTTCTAGTACTTGGCCTCCTTGCTTCCAGAATGACATCTAGCACCTGCTTATTGAGGGATGCTATTGAACAGCTCAAGGAATTAGCCAGGCTGCAAGGTTCAGGGTTTGAAGCTGATGGTGCAGAATCTGGCTCGCCTGCTGGGAAAACAGGGAAGGTGTCTGAGGTAGGTGCCATGGCTCCAGCAGTATATCACTGCACAAGACGGGGTGCCAATGCTGGCGTGGTCAGTCTGGTGCTATCAGTATTGTCCTTGGCTTGTCCTGTTTGATCTTTAGCAGAACCTTCGAGAGGAGAGGCAGAGGGGGAAAAGGCATAAAACCAAGAGGCTTTCCCAGGTAAAGGAAAGGGCATCCACTTTCCAAGCTTGACTGCGGGGAGTACTTGTGCAGAATTTGTCCAATTGGTAGCTCTGAGGGGAGGCAAAAAGGTCCATCGCTGGAGTCCCCCCATTTGTTCCTCAAGAGGTTGAATATTATTGGTTCCAGTTTCCATTCGTGTGGGTCCATGAGATTTCTGCTTAGGTCATCTGCCAGGGAATTTAGCTTGCCTGGCAGAAATTGAGCTTGTAGGTGCACTTGGTAGCTCAAGGCTGTGTTCCACAGAGCCATGGCTAGTCTGGAGAGAGGGTACGAGTGGGTTACCCCCTGCTTGTTTATGTACCACATAACTGTGGCGTTGTCTGTCTTTACCAATAATTGTCATGGAAGGATGTGGTCTTTGAAGGCTGTCAGGGAATTCTGTACAGCTAACATTTCTTTTTGGTTGATATGCAGGTGCATCTGACTTGGGTTCCATTTGCCCTGAATGCACTGCCCAAGTGAGCCCCCCATGCAGAGTCTGATGCGTCTGTTGTTATGGTTTGGGTGGCAGGGGATAGAGTGAAATGGAGACCCTTGTTGTGGTAGCAGGCCTCTGCCCACCAAAGGAACTCTGTCTTTACACAAGGAATGAGAAGAATCACTGATTCCAGGTCCTAAGAATGTTGACACCATAGGCTTTTTAGAGACCGTTGCAATTTCCTCATATGCAGTCTTGCATACGGAATTAGTAGAATGCAAGAGGCCATGAACCCCAGGGCTTGCAGAATTTTCCTTGCAGATAGCTGGGTCTTTGTGGCCAGTACTTTGAAGTAGGTCGTCAAATAAACTTGTTTCTCTGGAGTGAGGAAAGCCATCTGGGAAACTGTATTCAAGCTTGCTCCCAGGAATACAATTTGTTGGCAAGGTACTAGGTGAGATTTCTTTTTGCCCAGTGAGTTTAAAAGTTTCTTTATGAATGCCAGATGTTTTAGTAGCAATTCCTGGCTTTCTGCCTGAATCAGACAATCATCCAATTATGGGTATATTTGAATATTTCTCTGCCTGCAAAATGCAATGGCTGGAGCTAGACACTTTGTGAATACCCTGGGCGCAGCAGATAAGCCACAGGAAAGTGCAAAGAAGTGAAAGTGCATGGAGCCTGCCCTGAAGCGTAGGTATTTCCTGCAAGATTCCCTTATTGGAATGTGCAGGAAAGCTTCCTTTAAGTCTAAGTTTGCCAACCAGGCATCTTTGCCTATTACAGGAAGCAGCTGTTGAAGTGTTAGCATCTTGAATTTTGGGATTACCAAAAAACTGTTTAGAATAGAGAGGTCCAGGATAGGATGCCAGGAGTTGTCTTTTCTTGGTAGCAAGAAAAGTCTTGAATAAAAACCTTGTCTTCTTTCTTCTGCTGGGGCAGGCTGAATAGCCCTGATACTTAGAAGAGAGAGAACCTGCTGTTGAGCCTCTGCCCACTGATTTGGGGTTAGGTCTGGCCAACCGTTTGGGGTTGGTAGGGTGGGGAAGTGGAATCTGTATCCTTGGGAAACTATATTCAAAACCCATTTGTCCTGGGTAATGAGTTCCCAGTTTTTTGCATGCAGGGCAAGCTTTCCTCCTAAGGGAGCAGGCAGCTGAGCAGGGCTTGGAAGGGTTAAGATTAAGTAATTGTGCCATTTTTCCATAGGGGGCGTCTTACTACTCCCTGCTTTGGAAGTGGGAGACCCCGCTGCTTAGGCCTGTGCGTAGCCTGAGACTGTAACCTAGGTGGTTTGCTGTTCCTAGGTTTGGACTGAGAAGGCCTGGAAGAGGCTGGAAAGGAACAATTCTTTGAAGGCTAATGCCTACTAAATCTGGGAGGCTGTACTTTGCAAGAAATCTTTTAACAGTTTGCATAGATTTAACTTTTTACTTCAGCTTTTTGAGGACTTCTGCTTTGTTGCCAAACAGGCGGTCTTGGTTTAAGGGAGCATCCAGTAATTTAGCCGTCCAGGTGTGCACCCCAGGCATAGTCTGATGAGTCTGTGGTGAGAGTCTGGGTGGCGTGGGGCTGTGAGAAGGGAAGTCCCTTGTTGTGGTTGCAGGCTGCTGCCCACCAAAGAAAATCTTTCCTTAGACAGGGTATCATAGGTATGATAGTTTCCAGGTCTTGAGAGTGTTGACACCAAAGGCTTTTTCGGTACCACTGTAGTTTCCTCATATGCAGTCTAGCATATGGAATGAGTAGAATGCAGGAGGCCATGAACCATAGAGCTTGCAGGATTTTCCTTGCGGATAACTAGGTTCTCGTGGCTAGTTGAGAGAAGTAGCCTGTCAGGTAGGCTGTTTTTTCTGGAGTAAGAAATGCCATCTGGGATGCTGTGTCTAGGCTTGCTCCAAGGAATACAATTTTTTGTGTGAGGACTAGTTTTGATTTCTTCTCGTAGATAGCATACCCAGGGAGGTCAGTAGGTCCTTTACAAAGATCAGGTGCTGTAACAGCTTTTCCTGACTGTCTGCCTGAATCAGGCAATTGTCTAAGTAGGGGTAAATCTGAATACTTCTTTGTCTGCAAAAACCAATGGCTGGAGCCAGGCAATTTTGTGAAAACTCTGGGAGCAGTACATAAGCCAAAGGGAAGCGCAGAAAACTGAAAGTGCATAGATCCTGCCCTGAAACATAGATATTTCCTGCAAGATTCCCTAATTGGGATGTGTAGGTAGGCCTCTTTTAGGTCTAGGGTGGCTAACCAAGCATCCTTGGAAAGCAAAGGAAGCTGCTGCTGGAGGATAAGCATTTTGAATTTTGGTATCACCAGAAAGGTGTTTAGAATGGATAGATCGAGGATTGGGTGCCAGGTTCCATCTTTTCTGGGTACCAAGACGAGTCTGGAATAGAAACCTTGGCCTAGCTGGTCTGCAGAAACGTGCTGTATTGCCCTCATGGAGAGCAGGCAAAGGACTTGCTTTTTGGCCTCTGCCCATGGGGTTGGAGGAAGATCTGGGAACCCTTTTGGGGTTGGCAGAGTGTGGGAATAAAATCTGTATCCCTGGGACACTACATTGAGGGGACACTATGTTGAGGACCCACTGGGCGTTGGTAATAGAGGCCCAGTTGTTTGCATGGAAGGAGAGTTTTCCTCCTAGGGGCACACAAGCAGGTGGGCAGAGGTAAGGGGTGGAGGTGTAAAGTCATTTTGAGTTCTTACCATAAGAGGGGGTGGCTTAGCACTCCCTATTTTTGAAGAGGAGGAACTCCATTGCTTAGATCTCTGCCTTCCCTGGGAATGCTGTCTGTGGGGTCTGTTTCCCCTGGATCTGGACTGAGTTGGCCTGGAGGGGGCCAGAAAGGAACCATGCTTGGAGGGGCAATGCCTACTGAATCTCAGAGGATGGACCTGTAAAAAGTCTGTCTGCATAGACTTAGCTTTTTCTTCAATCCTTTTGAAGACCTCTTTTGCCTTGGTGACAAACAAATTGTCTTTGGTCAATGGTGCGTCCAATAATTTTGACTTGACATTGTCTGGCAAGGTCTTTCCTTAAGCCAAGCATGCCTTCTAAAGGACAAAACCAGTGACTGCTGCCTGCAAGATGCTTCTAGGGCGTCAAAGTCACATTGCAAGGTATGCTTAGTAACTTGGCTTGCAGAATGCATAAGCTCTTGTAATTCTTTATTTTCTGCACAAGCAGGAAAGGAAGATATTTTTTGTTTAAGGAGTTCCATGGTATGCTGCTGATATTTCAGCATGTGGAACTGACAATTTAGTGCTCCAATAGTAAGAGTTGCAGAGGTGTACACTTTTTTACCCCAACTGTCTAAAGCTCGGGAATCCCTGTCTGAGGGGGTGGGATTCTTAGCTGAGGTTGCTTTAATTCCTTTAGGTCCTTGGGAGATGACCTCTGACTCAGCAGTAGGATTTTTGAAAAGGAATTTGTGAGTCAGGGACTCTGCAGTACCGGTCAGGTTTCCTGGGAGCAGGAGGAAAAGTGTCAGGATTCCAAAAAACATCATCAACAACATCCAGGACAGGAGGAATGGCTAAAGGTCTGTGTTGTGGTAAATCTAAGAATTCCCAGAGTCTCTTTTTTGACTGAGGATAGTCCTGACATTCCCATTGGAAATGCTCCCTTAAAGTATGTAAGGTTTCACCAAATGAAAAATCCTTGGGAGGAGAGGCAGAAGGAATGGATTCCTCTGCATCAGAATCCACATAAGCAGAGAAGGGTTGCATGTTATATTCAGAAACCTCAGAGTCATCGTACTCCTGTTCAGATAAAACTACTGGGGACAAGTCTCTTTCTTTTGGAAGGGGTAACCTGGCTTCCCCTAATAAGCATAATAAGGTCTTCTGCCATTTTAAGCATTTGAGATTGAGGCATGGAAGCAGGTGCCTAAGCTTGGGTCGTGTTTTTTTTTTAGGCGAAGCTCATACCCTGGGCCTTAGAAACTCGGTAGTTTTAGAAAGAACTAAAGACGCGAAAGAAGTCCTCGGTTTGTGTCGAGTATAGGCAGTGCAAAACATTTCCTGGGAAGCCAGTGCCTGCTCAGTGGCTCCAAACCATTCCAAGGTAGAGACATCCACAGGATCCTTAGTTGAAGAAGAGTATCACGGCATTCCGGACTCCGAACAGGTCTCAGTAGCGGCCTGTGAATCCATAGAAGCGGGCATCAGGGGCTGCGAAAGCAACTCACTGAGGACCGGAGAACTGACTACTAGCTTAACGGAAGTACCGTCAGCAGTTTTGGACCTGTGCGGTCTGTCTCTGTCTTTATCCTTATGTTTTTTCAGAAGATTGGTAGCTGGATGGCTTACCAAAGCCATACTGGAATAAAAAGACTGACAGTGAAAATATTTAGCTACAATAAGGTCCCGACAACATATAGCTCTGGCATTGAAAAAAGCACAAAAGCGACAGCAAGGGACGTCGTGATCTGGGCCTAAACAGGTGACCCAGTAAAAATGGAAGTCTCGGTGTGGTATTTGTTTTCCACAGGCGAGACAATTGTTAACTTTTTCTGACATCGGTTAGTACAATAAAAAAGGATCCCCAACGGGGTACTTAGCTTTAGAAGACTTCAACTTCAATTCAGAAATTAAAACTCAGGTAGTGGCCGACCGGCACTCGTGCGAACTGCTTCTGCTTCGGGCTCCTCGGCAAGAAAGACTGATGTAATGGCGTCGGCTGCCTGATTTTATACCACTGACGTCAGTCCTGGAGCGACCGCAACCAACACAGAAATACTAAGCCTCTGGTATTCAGGTAGACTGAGGACTACCCCTGGCAGGATAACCCAAGCGTGATGACTGCAACAGTGAAACAGAACATCTATAATTTTAAGTGGAAAGGGATGATGATGATGATACAGGGGAGAAGCTCAAGAAACAAAGAAAGACTGGGATTTGGGATGCAGATCCTTAAGGAGAATATAATATTCTGTATAATTGCTGTCTTTCATAATGGAGCATAAAAAGAAGTTATGTACGCACCATAACGTTCCATGTAATTAGTTGTACTTTATTTGTCTTCAACCTGTGGGTTACGGATCCGTATCTGATCCGAGCCGGCAATTTTTACTAGCATCTGCTCCAAGCTCCAAACTCCTCCCCTTACCCATAATACACCTCCACTGCCTTCCATCCCCAGATCAAATTTGTTGAACCTTATACTGACAACCCGAACTGAAAAAATACTTGTGACCTATACTGCAGCCGTAGGCTAATCATATGCCAAGGTCCAGGGGAAGGAGGGAGGGACGGTTGAAGACAAATGAAGTACAACTACTTACCATTGTAAGTACATAACTTCTTTATCTAAAGTAGTTTACTTCACTTGGTCTTCAACCTGTGGGACAGCGTCCCCAGCTACTAAACTCCTGGGTGGCCCTCATGGAAGGATATTCCAAAGCACCGCAGAACCAAAGGATGCTCTCTATCTAGCAGTCAAATCCAATTTGCAGTGAGAGAGAAATGTATGAGATGAGGACCAAGTAGCTGCAGACGAAATATCATCCAGTGAGACTCTAGACCAAAAGGCCGCAGAAGTAGTCATTGACCTAGTTGAATGAGCTTTCACCTGACTTGGAGGAGACAAACCTTTATCCTTATAGACCTGAAGGATGCACAAAGAAATCCACCTAGCAATAGTGACCTTGGAGATAGGTTTACCCAAAAAGGGTTTAGAGAAGGACACAAACATTTGATCAGATTTACGAAAGGTTTTAGTCCTGCGTAAATAATATCGTAAACGTCTATGAACATCAAATAAGTGGAGTCTGAATTCCATTTTATTAGCAAAATTTGGAAAGAAAACAGGTAAGTTAATGGTCTGATTAATGTTAACTTGTGATGCAACCTTGGGAAGAAAGGACGGATTGGTCCGAAGGGAAACCATATCTTTATAGAAAATCATATATGGACCTTTAATAGACAAAGCTTGCAGTTCTGAAACCCTTTTAGGAGAGGTGATAGCAACTAGAAATGCTGTTTTCCAAGACAAAAACTTAAGATCTGTGGTTGCAGCAGGTTCAAATGGCAGAGCAACTAAAGCGTGAAGAACCATAGTAAGGTCCCAAGGGGGAACAGGATCCTTGACCGGGGGGCGTAATAGGAAAGTATCTTTAATAAGAGCTTTACACAGTCTGGAAGAGGCCAGAGAGGCAGAATTCTCACCCAAGTGAAAATGAGAAATGGCAGCCAATTGAACTTTGATAGTAGAAGAGCTTGCTCCTTGTTGAAAAATATTGGCTAGGAAGTCGAGAATGGCAGAAATAGGAGCTGTGAAAGGATCTAAACTTCTTTGAGAAGCCCAAAAGGAAAAAACATTTCCATTTGCTGCGGTAAATCTTCCTGGTGGAAGACTTATGAGCTGCCACCAGAATAGACCTGACTGAAGAGGATAATCCAGGAGTCCTAGCAATCAGGGGAACTGGAGCAGCCAAGCCGTGAGCTTCAAACTGTCCAGGCTTGGATGAGGAACCCCCAAGGGGTGTGAAATAAGATCCTGAAAGGGATCCAAGATCCAAGTTGGAGCCAGAAGATAAAACCAAAGTAAGGGAAACCATACCTGGCGAGGCCAATATAGGGAAATGAGGATCACTTTGCTCCCCAGTCGACAAGCTTTCTGTAGAAACCTCGGAATAAGAGGTACTGGAGGGTAAGCATACAGAAGACCAAGCATGGACTAGAGCATCTCTGGGGGACTCCCCCGGCTGGGGGTTCAGAGCGAAGTCGTCGCTGCACTTCAGGTTGAAAGGAGATGCGAAGATATCGCAGCACGGTTGACCCCACTCCAGAAAGATCTGCTCCGCTACTGAACGATTCAGAGACCACTCATAAGGCATCAGTATAATCCGACTTAACCTGTCCACTAGGCTGTTGGACCGACCTGGAGTATGTGTTGCTATGAGAAAGCGACCGCTAGAGATCGCCCATTCCCAAACTCTCATGGCCTCGTGACAAAGGGGGTAAGATCTGGTCCCTCCCTGTTTGTTGACATACCAGACCACTGACATGTTGTCTGATTGAATTGCAATGGTTCCCAGAGGAAGAAAAGCATGAAGGGCCTGCAACGCCAACAGGACCACCCTCATCTCCAGAACGTTTATATGCAAACTTGCACCAAATCCTGCTAAACAAACTAAACCAATATCATCTATCTAATTCCACTCTTACCTGGTTCCAAAGCTACTTAACTGACAGGTACCAAGCTGTGAAATGGGAAAATTCTCTCTCTCCTCAGCTGCCCATAACTATAGGAGTCCCACAGGGTTCTATCTTAGGACCACTACTATTCACAGTCTTCACAAATGACCTCCACACAGCATGCATCTATAATTCAGTATGCAGATGACACTACCTTAATCTGTGCTGCACAAAACATTCCCACCCTCCTGCAAACAACTCAACTAGCATTCTCTGACGTTGAAAACTACCTTACCAAAGCCCAACTTATCCTCAATCCAAAGAAAACTCAGCTTATGATTGTAACCAGTTCTAACAAAAACACTAACAGTCAATTCACTATCTACTCCACAAATGCTACTCCAATTGCTCCAGTGGCACAGGCTAAGCTATTGGGAATAACCATAGACTCCCACCTAAAATTTGATAGTCATCTGAACTTAACTATTAAAAAAGTACATGCCAAACTGGGGTCACTCTACAGTATCAAACCATTTCTTACCAACAACACAAGATCAGCCATTGCTCGCTCCCAACTTCTATCCACCCTGTATGCATCTCCCATGCTGACTAATCTCAACAAAACTGAACTAAGCAAAATGGAAGCTTACTATAACAGAATTGCCCGCTTTACTGCAAATTGCTCATATAGAACTCATCACTGTACTGCTTTGAGACAGCTCCACTGGCTTGAACTGCCCAACCTCCTAACCTACAATCAGCTCTGCCTCTGTCATTCTATCTATTACCCCCAATAAGTGTCCTGCCCTCAAAAACCTAGTACAACATCACTCAGCCAAAAGGCCTCTTAGATCATCAAGCAAACTACTACTAGAAGTCACCAACAGCTACAATAGCTTTGGAGATGCACTATATAATAGTTCCATGGCTAAAAAATGGAACTCTGTCCCTACTAGCATTCAAAACACATCATCCAAAGCCTCCTTTAAAGACCTCATCAGGCAACATCTCAAGCAAAGTTGGCAGTGCCATGATTGCTCCCAGGCTAGTGAAAGCGGATAACATATGCATACTAAATCTAGAGCAATTGATAATAGTTTTTCAATCTTACTCACAAACACTGGCTAATCTACAATGTATGTACTGTACCTGTGTACTATGTATGTATTCTACCTACATTCCAAAGTTCAGCTGTACACCACAAATCTATTACTTACCTTTTATTTTTAAAATTAATATCTTTTTTGATTGTTCTCTCCACTGTAACTGTTTGTGCCGCATACCACTGTAAAAACATGTCTCTTGTAATTTGTGTGTATACTGATTATGTCTAAATAACTAAATGTGTCTGTAATTTTTCTTTGTGGAGCTTTTCTCCCCGGGCCTCTGCTGAAAAAGGGCCTTTTCGGCTCAGACAGACACCCCCGGTTAACAAATGTAAAATAAAATAAATAAATAAAAACTGGTCTCGACAGGGGGACCACACACCTTGAACTGTCCTGCCCAAACAATGCCCCCCCCCCCCACCCAAGTTGGGAGGCATCCATGGTCACTGTGGCTTGGACAGGGGCTGGAATAAAAGGTCGTCCCTCCAAGCTTTCCAGAGAGTACATATCCACCACAGAAAGGACGACCTGCAGACTCGACTGAGGTGTATTGGATAAGATAATGTAAGATCCAACAGGGACCATTGCACCGCTCGAGTCCACTGTAGTACACGCATGTTTAACTGGGCGCATGGAAGAAACGTTATGGTCGCTGCCATAGAACCTAGAGCCCTCAACACCAATTCTCCAGAGGGAAGATGAGAATGGTAGATCAGGGAAACATGCATCCTCAGGTTTCACACACTCTCCGTGGTCAGGAAGATTTTGCACTGTAGTGTGTCTATCCATGGCCCAACGTAGTCTATCACCTGGGCAGGATTTAGAAGTGATTTGGATGCGTTGATTGTAATCCCCAAGTGAAGTGCAAACTTTAAGAAATAATCCCTGGTTTGAAAAAGTACATGCCTGGTGGGAGCAGTGAGGAGCCAATCATCCAGGTAAGGGTAGACCTGATTCCCTTGAAGCCTCAGGTGAGACGCTACTACCGCCATCACTTTGATGAACACCCTGGGGGCTGTGGTGAGACCAAAGGGTAGGGCTCGAAATTGGTAATGATAGATTCCTAGTCGGAAGCGGTGGAACCTCCTGGAGCTTCTGTGCATCTTTATGTGATAGTAGGCATCCTGGAGGTCTAAAGTGTACAACCAGTTGCTCTCTTGCAGGTACGGCATGATGGACTGTAATGTGACCATCCAGAATTTTTCTTTGGCAACTGACAGGTTCAGGGTAGATAGGTCCAGAATGGGCCTTAATTCCCCCGTTTTCTTTGGCACCAAAAATAACCTGGAGTAGATGCCCGATCTGAGGGACTTAGGGGAGTCCAAGTGCCTCCTCTTACACGTATGCTTGAGAGGCATGTCTCTGGTGGGGCTCTCCGGGGGTAACTCGCAAACCACTTATTCCTCAGGAGGAACCACCTGAGGTTCCTCAAGCACGGGCTGTCCCTCTGGTAAAATGATGGGATTCGTAGAGGGAGTCGGGGCGGAGGCCGAGGAAACAGTCAAGGGTCTCGACCCAGTGGGGAGAACCTTTTCTACCATGTCGAACAACGAGGGAGAACGAGCCTCGTGGGGCACCATTAAGGAAACCACTCTCATCAGAGCCAGGCCTGAAGTGGACAGAGCTCGGGGGGGGGGGGGCTTGGCCCAACAACGTCGGAGCCGATGGAAAAAGTTCCACTCCCTCGGATCCAACACCGAGGCTCCGGCTCCGAGAGCCAGTCGGATCCGAACTGGTCAGATCCGACATGCTCCAGGCAGCTGTTGGCATCGAGGAGACAGGTATTGTCAGCGCCAAACCCCCTGACTAAAGCCATCCTCGGATCCAAGTACACCGAACCTGGTGGATGGATTGGAGAAGGAGAAATTGGTGTGAAGAAAGGAAGCGAGCTCCCCCCTTCAGAGGGAGAGGGGGTTGGGCAAGACTCCCATCTGGATTGGAGTATGAATGAATCTCATCAGTTTATCCATGTCAACTTCAGATAAGCTTTGGGTGGATCTCGACAAGGACACGGACTCCGACCTGTCAGGTCGAGGAACCAAGGCCCTAGATGGTGGTCATGTCTCCTCCGTCTCCGGGGAAAATCTCGGAGATCGGAGCCAAGGGGAGTCACGGATTCCTAGCCTGACTTTTGGAGGGAGTAGAAGAAAGGTCTGAGGACCTCTTGTGTTTCTCTGGTTTATTCTCTCTCTCCTTCTACGCTCCACTTCCACAGGCTTAGAAATGGGAGGTTGAGTCCCAGCCTGGGAGGAAGGAAAGGCAGCCACAGCAGCCACTGTGACTGAAGCAGTGGAAGAGGCAGCTGCCTCGGTAGTGGGCAGAAGGCCTTTCAGGGCCAACTTAGCCTTTCTATCCTTAATAGCGCGTGGGTTAAAACCCGTGCAAATGGTACAGTCAGTACTCAAATGTGCTACACCCAAGCACATAACGCAAAGAGTGCGGCCATTGGCTGATGACAATTTGTGGCCACACTCAGTGCACCTCTTGAAGATAGGCTTGGGGTCAGCCATGTCTTTGCAGAAGAAAACAGCACACACACAAGAGAAGGAAAAAGAGCAAAAATACCTACTTCCCACTCAGACACACTCACCACACACCCAAGGCACACAGAACACTGAGGGGGGAGGGGAAGCAACACACACTAACAAACTAACACTAAAAAACTACAGGAAAACCCTAAGACACGATGCACCAGCGAGGGGAGGAGGAGAGGGAACCTACACTAATCAGCTAACACTAAAAAAATAAGCAAAGACTACTTAATAAACAAATACCCACTCACTAACTCTGAGCTCAGAAGATCATGATGCTTCAGGCAAGCCGCAGCAAACGAGATCTGGGGGTTGGAAGGTAGGGGAGGGGCATTATGAGTAAGGGGAGGAGCTTGGAGCAGATGCTAGTGAATTTGATGCGGCACCCACAGGTTGAAGACCAAATGAAGTAAACTACTTCAGATCAGAAGCTGCCGTTAAAGGAATAATCAGTAGAGCATATAAAATACTGCACAACAACTATAAGAATCAATCAGAGGAGCTTAGAAAGGATTAGGAAGAGAGATTTGATAAGCAATTCACAAAGAGACAATGGGGAGGTACATCTCCCAAATATGCAACAAAATCTAGAAGATTTAGGATCCTTCCTTGGAAGTGTTTACATAGATATTTTATACCCCAAGTAGACTCCAAAAAATTTTTCCTGAGGTAGCCAGCAAATGTTGGAGATGTGATGGGGAAGAAAGAGGTAACTGGGAACATATTTTCTGGGAGTGTAATGAGTTGGCAGACTTTAAAGATTGCCTGCACTCTGTTCCGTCAGAGGTACTGTGTGAGCAGACTGGTGTAACAAAGGAAATTATATTTTTGAGCTACAATATAGAATCGGAATTGCCTAGACACAGTAAGGCCTTGCCAAGTCTAATTATGGTGGCTGCAAAAAAAAGCAATTACTAGAAAATGGAGACAAAAGTCTAAACCAGCTTTACCAGAAGTAGTGAATGTAATAAGAGATAAAACAACTGGAACTGGGATTTTTACAGAAGTGAAGGAGCAAACTACATAGGAAAAATGGGAATTGTGGGAACAATACATGCAGAGGAAGAACAACGTTTAAAAGAAGGCAGGAATTTAATGAGTTATGCAATACTTAACTGACAATGACTGGACAGATTATAAATGATGTATAATGTTTGCAATCATGGTCTATGATGTATAATGTTGGCAAATAAAACTGTGTCAATATAGTTTGTTTTTCATTTATACAAATGTAAGATTGGATTGCCTATGTTATAGGTGATTATGATGTTTTTGTTAAAAAAAAAAAAAAACACTGCAACAGTGAAGAGAAGGAAATCTACGATTACAGTAATATTTTACACAACTATACAATCTCCGTTCATATCACTGTTGCAATATTCTTTAACGAAGGGACAGTACAAGAGCTTATGAGGAAGCCTGGGAAGAGGAAGGGGCAGAACAGCCCTCTAAAAACCCAAACAGGATAGCCCTGGCAATAACATCCAACTGGTAATGCTTAATGAAAGTGAGGACCAAGTAGCAGCCTCAAGGATGGAAATGGTATCCAGACATTTGAAAAAGGCACTAGAGGAGACAACTGTCACAGCAGAATGCACCTTTACAAAAAAAGACATTTGTCATGAAAAGAACAAAAACAGATGGCCTAAGAAAAAGAATTTTGAACTTTGGAATTACTAGAAAGGAGTTCAGAATGTAAAGATCTAGGATAGGACTCCAGGTGCCTTCTTTTTTTTGGAACTTGGAAAAGCCTGGAATAAAAGCCCTAGCCTACCTGCTGAGCAGAAACTGATTCTATTGCTCCCAGATGAATCGAAGACAAAATTTGTTTTTCTATTTCTACCTTTTGGTTTGGAGGAATGTCTGGGAATCCCTTGGCAGCTGGAAGGTCCGGAAAGTAAATTTGTGCCCCAGGGATACCGTTCTGAGCAACCATTTGTCGTTTGTGACAGAAGCCCAGACATCTGAAAAAAGGGCCAACCTTCCCCCTAAAGGACTCTCCAGGCAAACAAGAACAGGCAGAAGTTGTATAAGGTCATTGAGAGTGTTTAGACTGAGATGCAGGCTTGCAGCTTCCCACCTTAGAAGTGGAACT